>NW_013952581.1:633638-640395 GCF_001266775.1 Austrofundulus limnaeus | reverse complement strand
GGATAGGTCCTCGGTGTGAACGAGCTATATCCACCCTGAAGGTTAATCTTGGACAATATCTGATGATCGACTCTTAAATGAAACCAGAGAGCGTTGACAGAGAGGAGAAGGTAGAAATGACTCAGCCTGGAACTGAAAATATGGATGGAGGACAACAGATCTGCTTTATAAAAGAACCACCTCAGCTTAGCTTGTTAGTTTTCACGTTAGCGCAGATGCTACATTGCCTTTTATATGTATTAGCTCAGCCCTAGCACAAAAGCTAACAAGCTAAACTGAGGTCCTCCATCCATATTTTCCGTTACAAGTTGAGTCCTTTCTACCTTCTCCTCTCTGTCAACGCTCTCTGGTTTCATTTAAGAGTCGATCATCAGATATTGTCCAAGATTAACCTTCAGGGTGGATATAGCTCGCTCACACCGAGGACCTATCCACCACCTATCCTATCCACGTCATCATTTACCCAGAATGCTTTGCATGTAAATAAAATGGCCCTGTCCATGTTAAAATATATTTTTAAACTTTTAGTTTAAAAATGATAAAAACTAAACAGCTACAGTATTTTTACAATCTTTATTTTACAGTTAAAATATGTTTATTAAAAAAAGTCTAATGTTACAACTAATCGGGGATCCCTTTAAAGCCACTCACTCTCCAGTCAGCAGGTCAAAGGTCATGTGACCTTTAAAAACAACATGGCAGCAGACTTCTGGACCAGAACCAGACAAAAGCACAGAAGTTTACCCAGAATTCACTGCAGCAAACAGCTCTTCTTCAGCTGTTTAATGAACTGAACTGTAAAGTTTTATAATAACACTTCTGAACCTCTTGTGTTCCATCAGATCTCACTGCTCTGCACCTTTCAGTCTGAAGAGCTAAACTCTGCTCTTCATCATCTTTTAGCTGCTTTCCATCACCGTTCAGCTGCTCTTCATCATCTTTAATTAATGCAAAGAGCTGTTTGATGAAGTTTCTTTATAAAACCTGGAAGCTTTATAAATGTAATGTTTTTATAAGAAGCTCCGCTCTTTTAGCTGCAGGTCTTTTTCAACATTGTGGGTCTGTAGCTTCACAACGAGCCGGTTCTGTCGGGTCGGCTGGAAGATAACGGCTTGTTAACAGTTTGGAGAAATTGCTGCCTTATCTCCACGTGAAGGCTCCCCTCTGGTGTTATTTAGCCGTTAGCTTCAGAAGCTAAAGTGTGGGAGGGTGATGATGATGAGCTTATCAGTGTTCCCCATGCTCCTGGTCTTCTGCGCCCCCCCAAACCCCATCTGGTTCAGTTCCACATCGGATCTCCCGCAGCTCCACAGACGAGTGTTGGAGATTTAACTTCAGCTCCAGATCTGTTCTGGTTCTGATCGGTTCTGTCCGGACCTCCAGGACGTGAAACTTGAAAGTATTCAGTGCGTGTGATGAGGAGATGGAGGAGTTGTCAGTGGGCAAACTGTGTGTTTTAAATGTGTAGATTTGGTACCAATTAGGAGGACTTCTGTTATTGTTAATAATTTTCAAGAAGTTGTCAGAAAACCAAGATTTGATTTCCTGGAGACCATCAGAGATGGAGGACGGTGGTTAGATACTGGATGGTTTAGATGAGATGTAGAGCTGGGTGTCATCTGCGTAACGTTGGAAGTGTGTATTGTGTTTTCTGACGCTGTGGCCAAAGGGAAAAAGGTAAATGGAAAGGGGGCCTAGTACTGAGCCTTGTGGTACACCTGTGGAAACAGAAAAGGAACAATTTTTCATAGTTTTTTAAAGAAATGACTGGTTGGATGTGTAGGTTATTGGAATCAGTTGGGTCAGTGCCAGGTTTTTTAATAATCTGATTTCTGAAATTTGAAATGTTTTCATTTTTATGCTGTTGAACTCAGTTTACGCTGACCTTTATTCTGAAAATCATGCTTCGTTTCCTTCTCTTTAAAGCGTTTTGATTGGAGCTGCTTGAAACTCAGAAATAGATTTTTATTGTTGAAGGATGTTTTATAACCACACAATCATTCTGGTGTGTAGGTTGTTGTTTTGATTTGTTTATGATCAGACTTAATCCTTCTTAACAAACATAAAATCTAATATCTGTGTCAGAGATAAAAGCTGATGTTTGGATGAATATTAAAGCAGTAAAATAAGACTTAATGTGTTCCAATAAATCTGTTTGACACAAACTTTGACTTTCTGTCTTTGAAGCAGACAGTCAGCTGCTCTGAATAGAAAGCTGGGAATTAAAGAAGCATCGTGGTTGTTGTCTTTTTCTCTGGTTGAATTTCTGACGTTCTGCCAGCTCTCCTCAGCTGGTCCGACATGCTTTAAGCTCCAACAAAAAGAATCCTGTAAATCTTTGTGAATGCAGCTCTTTGGGTTTACACTGGATGCCTTCTGCCTACAGTCACCTACACGCCGGCTGCGCCTCCGCTCTGCAAACCAAATCCATGTTTTTAATGCGGAGCAGCAGAAATCCTCCTCCAGTCAGGAGGAGATTATAAACAAACTGAGCTGCTCCTCATCAAATCCAACACAACAAACTGAAAATCAAACCTTTGGAGCTTTAGACGGGTCCAGCTGGGGAAAGGAGAATTTTAAATAATCAACAGAGTTCTCATTTATTGTGCTACTAAATGTTATAAAATGACATTGATTGGTCAGAACAGGTTTAACTGAACCAATCCGCTCAAACAGAACTTGGATTTTTCAGTAAAAAAATCTGGATTATTTATGATGGAGAAACACTTCAGAAGTTCTGTTGAGTTATGTGTTGGACTTGTTGGGTTAGGTGTTGGACTTGTTGGGTTAGGTGTTGCACTTGTTGGGCTAGGTGTTGCACTTGTTGGGCTAGGTGTTGCAGTTGTTGGGTTATGTGTTGGACCTGTTGGATTAGGTGCTGGACTTGTAGGATTAGGTGTTGGACTTGTTGAGTTAGGTGTTGGTTTGTTGGGTTAGGTGTTGGTCTTGTTGGGTTAGGTGTTGGACTTGTTGGGTTAGGTGTTGGTCTTGTTGGGTTAGGTGTTGGTCTTGTTGGGTTAAGTGTTGGTCTTGTTGGGTTAGGTGTTGCACTTGTTGGGCTAGGTGTTGCACTTGTTGGGTTATGTGTTGGTCTTGTTGGGTTAGGTGTTGGTCTTGTTGGATTAGGCGTTGGAATTGTTGGGTTATGTCATGGACTTGCTGGATTAGGTGTTGGAATTGTTGGGTTATGTCATGGATTTGTTGGATTAGGTGTTGGAATTGTTGGGTTAGGTGTTGCACTTGTTGGGCTAGGTGTTGGTCTTGTTGGATTAAGTGTTGGTCTTTTTGGTTTAGGTATTGGAATTGTTGGGTTAGGTGTTGGATAATAAGAAAATCTGGTTTCTGTAGAAACAAAACGTTTTATCTGCTCAGACTGAAATGAAGGAAATGTTATAATTTTAATTTTATCGCAGTATTTCTGTCTTTACTTCCTGTTTGTTATTTCCTGTATTTAATTAAAATGATCAAACAGCTGATGTGAAGATTAAACTCCATGGAAATGTCAGGAAGCGACTCTCACCTCCTTCAGTTTAAATCATTCTAAATATCAGAGTAGAAAACAATCTGTTCTCAGTAAATGATCTGTGAGGGTTGGTTCTGCAGCATCAGGTTAGTGTGTGTGTGTGTGTGTGTGTGTGTGTGTGTGTGTGTGTGTGTGTGTGTGTCCGTCCACATTGGCACAGTTTCAAAGCTTCTTCACATGAGTGACGATAAAAAGGCTGCATGTAGGAGAAAACTGCATGAAGCTGCTGATACAGCAGAGACCAGGTTTAACACACTCCTTTTTACACTTGTCAGCTGGACACACACACACACACACACACACACACAAACACACACACACGCACGCACGCACACACGCACAATTCTAAATAAAATAACTAATGTATTAGAACTAATGGATGTGTGTGACAGTACCTGTAGTTCTGCAAGTGAACCTAAAACACGTTTGATCTGATTTCTAGATCGAACTCCAAACCAGAAGCTGAAAACCCATCAGAACCTTTAAACCAACCCGGTCCAGACTTTTTGTAAAGAGGGTTAGATCTGGTGAAAGTGTGTGTTATGGTGAAGTTTTTATTGATTTTATCACAGAGGCTGTGGACCAGTAGAAACTTGAACTCGGGCCACATTAGGTCCCCGGGCCTGACTGGGAACACACCTGATTTAAACCGACTGCAGCTGTTCGGATCGTTTCAGACGCGTCCGTGGAAACACCAGAGGAACTAAAACCTGAAGAAGTCTGCAAACATTTTAACCTCAATTAACCTTTTCTTCCTCCTCTGCTTCCCTCAGCTTCTCTTCACTTAGATCTCCTCCTTTTTTTCGTTTCTTCTTCTCTCCTGGTTCTGGTCAGATCTTTGATTCTGTCTGCAGCTCATCTAAGGAACAGAAATACACACCAGCTTCCAAATGATGCACAGAGTTTTCAAACATGTCAAACATTTACTTATTCTTATTTTTTATTTGTTAATGAAACATTTCAGACAATCAAATAAGCAAGTAAATCATTTCAGGTTATTATGTTTTGTACAAAATAAACCACGCCCATCAGATCTTTGTTGTTTCAGCTCTGAATAATTTATGGAGGAAGTTGTTTTTAGCTGTTGAGAAGATTAAAAAAAGGCAGATTCAGTATTTTCCTGTTTATTTTTTATATTCTGGAAATACTTCAGCACAATTTCAGCTACTTTAACCATTCCACTTGTTCAGGACATTTTGGCTGACGTTTTTACTTTATATTTGATTTTGTAAACTTTGCTAACTTTCCCTATAATTTTAAATATTTTACCTTCTGTTTAACAGTTTTAACAACTCTTTCAGCTTTTTAAATAATTTCCCATAATCTTTTTTTATTATTCTGTTTTGTTAATGAGACTCATTCAGCTGGTATAAAATGTTATTTCCTGTCTGCTTGACCTGATGCTGCAGTGCATGCTGGGTAAACGTCTGCTGTCTGCTCTCAGGTGATGGGACCCTCAGGATCTGGGACGTGAAGGCTGCAGCGTGCCGATTGGCCATCCCTGCGCACAAGGCTGAAATCCTGAGCTGTGATTGGTGCAAATATGACCAGGTAACGACACACCTGCACATTAATAAAGTTAAACTTTTTATTTAATCTTTAAAAGAAGAAGAGAATGGATACATTAAACCTTAGAGCTCAAACATATTCTGCTTTAAACCTGTGATTGTTTAAATTTAAATGTCAGTTTAGATCAATCAATCAATCAATCAATCAATCAGTCAGTCAGTCAGTCAGTCAACCAAACAAAGAATAAAAACATAAAAGCTGAAACCTGATCAGACAAAAATAAAACCTTAAAAATAAAACAAAAGTTTCCTGTTGTATTAAACGTGTAACAGGAAGTCCATATATGGTTTCAAAGGAAGTGATGTTTTTTTTTTTTGTCTGCAGAACGTCATGGCCACTGGTTCAGTGGACTGCAGCGTGTGTGTGTGGGACCTGAGGAACGTCCGACAACCTGTCAATCAACTTTTGGGACACACCTACGCCATACGCAGAATCAAGGTGTGCACACACACTAACGGAAACAGATCAGCAGTTAGGAGTTTATGAACTGATGGACAGAGACAGGAGGACAGGTGAACAGATGAGGACAGTCCATCCATTCATCCATTATCTTCCGCTTTATCCGAAGTTGGGTCGCGGGGGCAGCAGCTTTATCAGGGAAGCCCAGACCTCTCTTTCCCCAGCCACCTCTCTCAGCTCTTCTGGGAAGACTCCAAGGAGTTCCCAGGCCAGTCGAGAGACGTAGTCTCTCTAGCGTGTCCTGGGTCTTCCTTGGGGTCTCCTCTCAGTCGGACATGCCTAAAGCATCTCCCTAGGGAGGCATCCAGGAGACGTCCTAACCAGATGCCCGAACCACCTCAACTGGCTCCTCTCGACGTGGAGGAGCAGCAGCTCTACTCTGAGTCCCTCCTGGATAACCTGAACTTCTTACCCTATCTCTAAGAGAGAGTCCAGCTACCCTGCCGAGAAAACTCGTTTCAACTGCTTGTATCCGTGATCTTGTTCTTTTGGTCACTACCCAAAGTTCGTGACCATACTGTAGATCAGGGTAGGAACGTAGACTGAGCTGTAAACAGAGAGTTTTGCCTTACAGATCAGCTCCCTCTTCACCACAACAGACTGGTACAGAGTCCACAAAACAGTGGAAGCTGCACTGATCTGTCTATCAATCTCACGCTCCATTTTTCCCTCACTCGTGAACAAGACCCCAAGATACTTGAACTCATCCACTTGAGGCAGAACTTCACCCCCAACCGGGAGAGAGCAATCCAACCTTTTCCGACTGAGGACCATGGACTCAGATTTGGAGGTGCTGATCCTCATCCCAGCCGCTTCAAACTCAGCTGGACAGTTCACACCTGATTTATTCTTACATGTTTAAAAAAGGGTCTGTTTATTGAAGGAATGCATATCGCCTTCCACCTGACAGTGTTTCAGGCTGTGATCGTCCTGAGATGATCATGTGATGAACTGTGGTGTTTTGAGTCAAAAATTAGAATCTGTCATCACTCAGAGGGCCTGATTCAGGATGACTCTCAGCTACTACTAAACCAAACTTTAGCTCAGTTTTTGTAAACCTGACTGAACTGGAGCCATGTTTGTGTTTGATAAAGTTGCTTTGCTGTGGCAGCCATCTTGAATTAGTCTAGTGTAACTGTCTGACATTTTCATAAAGTTAAAAGTAAAATTTCACCCAATGACATTTGTCCATGTGACATTTTACTT
>NW_013952581.1:624151-629914 GCF_001266775.1 Austrofundulus limnaeus | reverse complement strand
TGGGTTTCTAGTCATTTCAAATGTTCTTAAGCATATTTGAGACCAGGTGTTCTGGTCAAAGTTAACTGATAAGTCTGTCAACCATTTTACCATAGGGAGCGATATTGAGTCATTTATGCCAGCCAATTTTTTGTAGATTTTAGAGAACAATTTGGGGGATTTAAGATTTAGAAATTCTAATATATTTGATGGAGTTTCTAATAAAATATTATTGAGCATAAATATAGATTTTATTTTAGATTTAATTTGTTGATATTCTAAAAATTTATTCTCGTCAATGCCATATTGTATTATTAATCTATTAAATGGAACAAAGTCTGCACCCTCAAATATATGTTCCAGTAGTTCAACTCATTTACATCTCCAACCACGCTGTTAGAGATGTGACATTTTACTAACAGTAGAGACAAACAAACATGGAGACACAGGCAAAAACATTATCACCCTTTCACCTTTGGCAGTGATAAACATGAAGACAGTTGAAAGTTTGGGAGACGATTAAGTTTGTTTTATTTACAAACTTTATATGTTTTTAGATGATACAGTAGATGAATTTGTCCAAACATTAAGCCTTGTGGATCTCCACAGGTTATTTATCTGATTCCAGTTGCTAAATGAAGCAGATGTTCTGATGAGTGGTGGTTTCATGTTGAGTTTTAGTTTGAACAAACAAAAGCTGAAATCTTTATTAAAGATGACGTTTCTTCTTCCCACAGTTCTCTCCTTTCAGTCGGACGGTGTTGGCATCCTGCTCCTACGACTTCTCTGTCCGGTAAGATCAGCTGATTTTGTTGCTCTTCAGGAGTTGGTTGGTTGGTTGATTGAAGATGTTTTCTGGATGAATCCTCCACCTCCAAAGATTTCAGAACAAAAATGGTGACTAGAGGGGAAGTTGAACTTAGAGAAGAAAAACAACAAGAAACTGTTTTGACAAACAACCAAATATTTGGCTGAACATCTTCTGAAACTTTCTCTAGTCTCAGATCTCTAGTATCTAGTCTTAGTTCTTGGGTCATGGGTCTTGGGTCTCTAGTCTCTGGTTTCTAGTCTTTGGTCTTGGGTCTGTAGTCTTTGGTCTCTGATCTTGGGTCTTGAGACTTGGGTTTTGGGTCTCAGGCCTCAGGTCTGTAGTCTCTGGTCTTTGATCTCTAGTCTCTGGTCTTGGGTCTGTAGTTTTTGGTCTCTGATCTTGGGTCTTGAGTCTTGGGTTTTGGATCTCAGGCCTCGGCTCTGTTGTCGCTGGTCTTGGATCTCTAGTCTCTTGTCTTGGGTCTGGTCTCTAATCTTCGATGTCGGGTCTCTGGTCTTGGGTCTCTTGTGTCTTGTCTGGGGTCTCTGGTCTTGAGTCTCTGGTCTATGTCTTGGGTCTCTTGTCTCAGGTCTTGAGTCTGGGGTCTTGGATATCTGGTCTTAAGTCTTGGGTCTCTGGCCTTGGGTCTTGGGTCTTAGGTCTTAGGTCTTTGGTTTCGGGTCTTGGGTCATTGGTCTTAAGTCTTTGGTCTTAGGTCTCAGGTATTCAATCTTGGGTCTCTGATCTGTAGCCTCTAGTTTTGGGTCTCTGGTCTTGGATCACTGGTCTTAAGTCTTGGGTCTCTGGTCTCAGGTCTTGGGTCTTTGGTCTCAGGTCTTTGGTCTCTGGTCTTGAGTCTCTGATCTTAGGTCTTGGGTCTCTGGTCTCAGGTCTTGAGTCTCGGGTCTTGGATCTCTGGTCTTAAGTCTTGGGTTTTGGGTCTCAGGTCTGTAGTCTCTGGTCTTGGGTCTATGGTCTCTGGTATTCAGTCCTGGGTCTTGGATCTCTGGTCTGTAGCCTCTGGTCTTGGGTCCCTGGTCTCTGGTCTCAGATCTTGAGTCTTTGGTCTTGGATCTCTGGTCTTAAGTCTTGGGTCTCAGGTCTTGGGTCTTTGGTCTCAGGTATTCAGTCCTGGGTCTTGGATCTCTGGTCTGTAGCCTCTGGTCATGGGTTCTGGTCTCTGGTCTCAGATCTTGAGTCTTTGGTCTTGGATCTCTGGTCTTAAGTCTTGGGTCTCAGGTCTTGGGTCTTAGGTTTTTGGTCTCAGGTCTTTGGTCTCAGGTATTCAGTCTTGGGTCTTGGGTTTCTGGTTTGAGCTGATGAAGGATCCAAGACTTGTAAACTTACTGAAGGTGAAAACAGATTTTATTCAAAACTTGTTTTGTTTATGTAAATTCTTTCTGTTGTTTTAAAGAACTGGTTTTCTGAAGTTTTAATTGGTTGGGACACGCAGAACTCAAACTTTTTTGATTTGTAAAAATTTAAAACGAAAACAACTATTTTCTTCCTTTTAGAGCAATCAGACCCTGAAGTTGGCTTCAGATTGTATTTATGTCTGACCTGCTGAAGTTTTCCTGGAAGGTTAAATGTGTAGAAATCTCATTCTGCTCCTTTTTATTAAGTGAAGATGAAGATCAGATGATGAAGAGTGAGGGACAACAGGTGAGCTGATGTGTGAGATGAAGACAGAAACACGGAGACATGATGATACGTTCCTTTATTGACCTGCAGAGACTCACTTAATAACATCTGTAATTTCAGGGTTCACTGCCTCAGACTTCCTTCTGAGAATATTCTCTCATCTTTTTCTCCATTTCTAAGATTATTTTTTAGACACAAAATCGTTTCTTTCCTTTGGAGCGCTTCAGTTTGTCTCTGCGTTCACATGATGGATAACCAAATTAAAAAAACGACTAAATGGCATAAAGTGTTCAAATAAACGAGTCTTCACTCCGAGACGTTGAACCACACATCGGCCATCTTGGTCAGAGCTTTATCTCAGATTTCTCTTGCAAATTAATTACTTTAAGTTTAATTTATTTGGTTTTAATTCAGCGAAGGAAGATGGTTGCAGGTGTGTTCCCAGGTTTGATCCTCGGGTAAACAGGAAGTAAAAAAAATGGAGGGAAAACCAAACGAGGAAAAAGGAAAAGCTGAGAGATAAAAGAGTTGGAGGCGATTATTCATCAAACCCTGAGTTTTATTGATCCAAACTATTGTTGGTTCAATTACTCTGAACTGAAGAGTGCTTTCATTACAGACTGATTTACACACACACACACTCACAGGTTTGTATTTCTATCCTTGTTAGGACCGTGTATTGACTTGTATTCAGTCGATTCAGTAGCCTGACCCTAACCTATCAAAGCTGTCTCAACATATTAGGACCAGTCTTTGCTCTCTAGGACTGCTGATCCGGATGAGGTAGGTGTGTATACCAGAAACGGTCTTAAAAAGAGAGCACAAACCAGGTACACACACACACGCAGTATATTATTGAGTATTTTCCAACATGTTCTGAACAAACACATTTTATCTCTTATTTAATTTTAAGAACGTCTCACAGGAACAAACTGTTTTGTTTACTTTTGTTTGTTTATGGTCTTCGTGTTGTCCGTTGATCCATGTTGGAGACGTTTGTCTTCGCTCAGATCAGAAGTTTGACATTTAGACGTCGTTTTAGGTCTTTTTATCTCACAGAAACAGCTTCAGATTAAATAAACTGGTTTTCTTCCAGTGTCAGACTCAGAAACACAAGTTTATATTTTAAATCTGAATTATTTAGGTGTGATGATAAGGATCCGAGCAGGAAGTTTAGAAAATATTCATTATTAAAGAGGCTGGAGTTTGTTCTGTTAGATAAACTGGACTTCATTTGTTGGTCCTCTGATTACAGAGTTTAATTATTCTGCAGCTTAACAACTGATAAAACCTGCAGTTTCCTGTGAAATCATCTGATTTATCAGCTGTTTGTTTAGTTTCCATCATGGGTCAAGCTGCTGTCGCTCATCAACACAACAAACTCTTTACCAACAGATGGTTTAATTATTGTTTTAAAGCATATTGACTTTCTGCCAACACGTGATAAAAGGCAGCTGTCAATCATTCAGATTGTTTAACCAGAAATCTGAGCAGCATCGTTGTTTTCAGCTCATTCTGCTGAACAAACACAGCTGCTCACACCGGATCAAACACGTCCGTACTAAAATAAAGACAGAAGCTTTCAGAGGTTCTTTTAATAAATCAATAAAAATATCCCAGCAGCAGTTAACAGCCTCATCCCTACAGATAAACTGACCTTTTTAATCTCGTCTGTAATTAGATGAAAACTGTATTTGACTTCTGTCTGTTTAGTGAAGGTTCATCTCAATAGATGAGAATTCAGTTAAATCATTTATATTTATTTTCTTAGAGGTTGGTTCTTTGTTTGTCCTCTTCTGTAACCTGATAAGTTTCATTAAAGCAGAAAGCTGACAGCTGATTGGACGGTTCTGATGAATGAAATTCAAAACATAATTAATAATTACCTGCAGACATAAGACCACGAAACCTGTGTTGTTTGTCCAACAGGGACAGGCACCTGCTCCCTTATTTACACAGAACCAGAACCTGAACCAGAACCTGAGCCAGAGCCACTGTCAGGGTTAGATTCTTATTGTTTGTCTGGAACTCAAATATTTTATCTTATTGATAAATAAATTCAAATTAATAAATCAATTTTAGCAGTGAAGGGTTTATTTATTATTTATTTTAAAACAACTTCACATTCAGATTTTTTTAAATACCAATCTGATTTCAAGAGTTCTGTTGAAGAGCCATGATGTAACAGTGGGTGATGGTTGGACTAATGTTTGGATGACTGTTGGATAATGGTTGATAGTTGGATGTTTGGATGACAGTTGGATGTAGGAATGGTTGGATGATGATTAGATGTATGGATGATGGTTGAATGACTGCTGGTTGATGGTTGGATGACATTTGGATGATGGTTGGATGGTTTGCTGATAGTTGGATGGTTTGCTGATAGTTGGATGGTTTGATGATAGTTGGATGGATTACCTGATAGTTGGATGGTTTGATGATAGTTGGATGGATTACCTGATGGATGATTTGATGATAGTTGGATGGTTTGCTGATAGTTGGATGGTTTGATGATGGTTGAAAGTTGGTTGAATGATGGTTGGATGGTTTGATGTTGGTTGGATGGTTTGATGATGGTTGATTGTTGGTTGCATGATGGTTGGATGGTTTTATGATGGTTGAAAGTTGGTTGTATGATGGTTGGATGGTTTGATGTTGGTTGGATGGTTTGATGATGGTTGATTGTTGGTTGTATGTTGGTTGGATGGTTTGATGATGGTTGATTGTTGGTTGTATGTTGGTTGGATGGTTTGATGATGGTTGATTGTTGGTTGTATGATTGTTGATGGTTGGATGGAGGTTGAATGGTGGTTGAATGTTAGCTGGATGATGCTTGGATGGCGGTTGGATGGTTTGTTGATGGTTGGATGGTGGTTGGATGGAGGTTGAATGTTAGTGTGATGATGGTTGGATGGCGGTTGAATGGTTTGTTGATGGTTGGATCGTGGTTAAATTTTAGTGTGATGATGGTTGGATGGTGGTTGGATGGTTTGTTGATGGTTGGATGGTGGTTGTTTCAAAGGGTCAGCAGGTTTAAACGACTCACTCATTTAGTTTATAAAACGTCTCAATGCTGAATTCTCCCTGGACACTCATCACTTATTCTGTGTGTGTTTGTGCGGTTGTTTGTGTGTGTGTGTGTGCGCATGCACGGTTGTGTGTGTTTCAGTATTAATACCAGCCTAATGGAGCCCATTGAGAGCTGCAGTTCCCCTCCTCTGAAAATGATTTAATTGCATTTGCAAAGTGGATGAGTCTGTAGGGACTGTTTGCTGCGTCAGGCCTCTCTCTCTCTCTCTCTCTCTCTCTCTCTCTCTCTCTCTCTCTCTCTC
>NW_013952581.1:616814-623891 GCF_001266775.1 Austrofundulus limnaeus | reverse complement strand
CTCACACTCACACACTCACACTCACACTCACACACACATACACATACACATACACACACACACACACACACGCTGCGCTCTGTCAGAACCAGGAAGAGAAACACTCTTTCAATTAGTGTGATTGGCTGCTGCTGGCCGGTGGCTGCAGGGAGTGTTTTATTGGCTCGCCTGCTTCTTAAGGTCTTCGTCATCTTTATTTTTCATAAACTCATTTTCTAGATTGCCGTCTTCCTCTCGTCCCTCCCTCCTTCTCTGTTCCTCATTCAGTTTGTGTATTAAAGTTTCCTGATCTGAGACATTAATGTTAAAGTCATATTTGACATTTTCACTGAACATTTCAGAACGTCTGAAGACAGGTTCAGAAGTGTTTTTGTAATTCCAGGCTTGTTTTTAAAAACCTGAAGAAATGAAGACCTGACACGTGTTTGAAAGGTTAAATTGAGTTAAAGTCTTCTTGTTTATTTTTATTCTTTAAGCTGCTTTGTGTCTCATCTGAGAAACCACTGAAGTAGTCAGGTTATACCTCCCTCCTCATCAGAGACCCTCTACAGCTGCTCCTGGAAGACCCTGAGGTGTTCCCCGACCTGAGAGGATCCATGATCCCTCCAGAGAGTTCTGGGTCAGTCCTGAGGTTTCCTCTCAGTGGGACATGTCCACATCCTGACCAGCTGACTCCTCTGAGCTCCTCACCCTGTTTCTGAACCCGGCCCCCTACAAAACCTTTCAGCTGCTTGGATCCAGGACCTGGTTCTTTCTGTGGACCCATGTCCCACTCCATCCCACCATCACTAAGGAAGACTCCCAGAGACCTGAGCTCCTCCACCTGAGGCTAAAGGTCCTCAAAGATGTCCAGGTGTTGTCCATCAGGTTGATTGGGATGATCTGCACCATCAGGTTCTAATGAGATTCATGAAGATCTCCATCAGATTTGATGTAATTCTGATTTGATTTGATTTGATACAGAACTTTTCTGGAGGTGGTGAGTTTCCTCTCCTGTTGTCCTCAGATAACCAAACTCTGTGTTCAGGAAACCATCAGATGTTATCTGAACAAACATCTCCTTTTCTTCAAATTACCAGCTGAATTTGGTGCATAAAGGAGTGTTCCACCAAGTTTTATTATCTGATCTCAGAGGCAGGACACAGATCAGATCAGATCAGTAATCTGTTGATCAGGGATGGACTTTCTCAAACATTTAACCACAACAACACTATGAAGCTTCTGTGACTAGGAAATCATTAATATTGAGTTTTTCTTAGTCAAATATAAATATGATCTGTTATCTTCAGAAAACAGGATAAATAACCAGTTTTATCTTAAGATGAGATAAATAATCTGCTGTCAGATAATGTAATGAAAATAAAAATTTGTAAGCACCTTCTCCCATCTTCAGTACATTTGCTATTAAACACTACAAATGTATCTTTTTTCAAATCTAATGCTTGGGGTTCTGTTTGTGTGTTCAGGTTCTGGGACTTCAGTAGAAACCAGCCTCTTCTGGACTCTGTGGAGCACCATACAGAGTTCGTCTGTGGATTGGACTTTAACCTGCACATCCCCAACCAGGTGACGTGTAACGACTCCAATAATGAGCTAACATCACTGTTAACATGTGTTACTGGAGCTAAAGGAAACATTAGATAAACATTTATGTTCTGAGGATTATAGAACCAGCTCTCTGTCTCCTTGAAGCTCCTGCTTTAGAACCTCTCTGCTCTGACTGTTGGCAACAAATGTTGACACAGTTTAGACCTTCGTGACAAGGTAACTGCACAAATTGAAATTTCAGTATTTTAGTAACATTTGTATGCAAACGTGTCATAAAAGCCAATCAGCAGTTTTCCAAAAGGAAATTAACCTCTTTTCTTGAAGGTTAGTCTCCACCAGTCAGAGCCCAGAGTGAGGGAGAGAGACTGGTTTTATCTCAGAACTCAAAGACTGGAGCATCCCGGACAAGCCCCAAAGATAGATATTACACCCAGACTAAGACAATGGTTGGATGGATGGTTGGATGAAGGATGGTTGGATAGATGATGGATGGATGGATAGATGGATGGATGAATGATGGATGGTTGGATGGAAGATGGATGGATGGATGGATGAATGATGGTTGGTTGGATGGATGATGGATGGATGGATGTTGGACAGATGGATGGATGGATAATGGATGGATGGTTGGATAGATGATGGATGATTGGACAGATGATGGATGGATGGATGGATGGATAATGGTTGGATGATGGATGGTTGGATAACGGTTGGATGATGGATGGTTGGATAGATGATGGATGGATAATGGCTGGATGGATTAATGATGGATGGATGGATGGATGGTTGGATGATGGATGGTTGGATAGATGATGGATGGATTTATGGATTGATGATGGTTGGATGATGATGGATGGATAGATGATGGATGGATGGATGGAAAATGGATGGAGGATGGATTAATGATGGATGGTTGGGTGGATGATGGATGGATGGATGGTTGGATGGATGTTTGGATGATTGTTGGTTTCAGATGAAGCAAACAGGAACAGAATCAGTTCGTTCGTTCAGACAGAACCAGACTGGTTAGGAGTCCTGGACTGGATCTCTGAGGAACTCCAGATTTAATCAGAATAAAACCAGATTAACTGAAACATGTCAGTTCTTTCAGTAATCAGGTCTTCATTCAGAACTTGGTTCTTGCTCTGGATGATGTCCCTCCTCTTTGGCTCGGTCCGGTCCGGTCTCTGAATCATTTAACAAGGCTCTGCTCTCAGGAGATGAGTAAGCAGAGCGGCCAAGCGGTGACTCAGCCTCGGAGGAGAGGAATGCCCTTCTTTAATTAACTGTAGGAGCTGCCATCAAACCAAGGCTGCCAACACTGCAGCAAAACCAACAGAGGAAGATGTGAGGCAGAAAACCGTTTGATGTCCCAACGAAGAAAGAAACAAGAATTAAAACAATAACAGGACATTCTGTGAACTCATTGAGCAGAATAATAATGTTTTTAACATCCTCAACAAGAAACACCTTCAGTCAGTTCTTCTTCTGCAGCTCAACAGTAGAAACAAGCTGTTCTCTGTTCACATCACAGGCTTTCCTTTGAGTTCAGACAGGTTTATTCTGACAGTAACGCTAATACATTCAGTTTATCATGTTTTAAAAGAACAAAGAGTTCAATTATAAAGCTTCCTGCAGACTTTAATAGAGTCAACAACAGGACCAGAGGACCGAGGACCACAAGACCAGAGAACAGAGGACCAAAGGATGAAAAGACCAGAGGACAGAGGAACAGAGGACCACAGGACAGAGGACAGAGGACCAAAGGATGGAAATACCAGAGGAACAGAGGACCACAGGATCAGAGGACAGAGGACAGAAGACCAAAGGATGAAAAGACCAGAGGACAGAGGACCCAAGGATCAGAGGACAGAGGACCAAAGGATCAGAGGACAGAGGACCAAAGGATAAAAAGACCACAGGACAGAGGACCAGAGAACAGAGGACCAGAGGACAGAGGACCACAGGACCAGAGGACAAAGGACCAAAGGATGAAAAGACCAGAGGACAGTGGACCAAAGGATGAAAATACCGGAGGACAGAGGAACAGAGGAGCACAGGATCAGAGGACAGAAGACCAAAGGATGAAAAGACCAGAGGACAGAGGACCAAAGGATAAGAGGACAGAGGACCAAAAGATCAGAGAACAGAGGACCAGAGGATCAGAGGACCAAAGGATCAGAGGACAGAGGACCACAGGATCAGAGGACCAAAGGATGAAAAGATCACAGGACAGAGGACAAGAGGACAGAAGACCAAAGAATGAAAAGACCAGAGGACCGAGGAACAGAGGACCAAAGGATGAAAAGACCAGAAGATCAAGGACAGAGGGACAGAGGACCAAGGGATGCAAACACCAGAGGAACAGAGGACCAAAGGATGTAAAGGCCAGAGGACAGAGGATCACAGGACCAGAGGACAGAGGACCAAAGGATGAAAAGGCCAGAAGACCAGAGGACCAAAGGATGAAACAACCAGAGGACAGAGGACCAGAGAAACAAAGAACCAGAGGACAGAGGAACAAAGAACAGAGGACCAGAAGACAGGAACAGATGATCAAGGACCAGAAGACCAGAGGACAAACACAGCCTCTGAGTGTCTGAATTAGAGACAAACTGAGTTTGACACGCGTGCCCTTTTCAGCTTCTGCTTCCTGCCTTTGACACATCAGAACCCGGCCCGGTTCTTTGTGGGTTGACTTGTCTCATGTGAGGACAGATTGAAAGAAAAATCAAGAAACGGTAGAAACTGTTTGTGAAGACAGAGTCTAGACCTGAGAGAAAATCCTGAGTGTCCTGAAGACAGAAACATATAATCTAGAAATAAATAATTTAAAATCAAATTTATAAATCAAAGTGACGTTAAAAACAAACCGTTTGAGGAGTGAAGAAAGAAACTGTCCATCAATCCATCCAGAAACACAGAGGGACTGAACGAGCTCGTTCAGGTTGGACACTTTGATGTTTGGTCTGTCCTCGTTCTCCCTGAGAGTCCACATTTTACCTGCAGCAGCAGGGCATTAGAACAGCGTCCACTCAGAGAAGATGAAAGACTGTCTTTGATTATCCTGCAGAGGAAAACATTCAGTCCACAAAGACGACGAATACACGGACTGAAGGTCCAAAATAAAAAAAACATTGTCTCTGTGTCTCACACTTTAAATCAAACTTTCTGAGAGACGTCTCTGTGTCTCACACTTTAAATCAGACTTTCTGAGGGGTGTCTCTGTGTCTCACACAGAAGATCAGACTTTCTGAGACGTCTGTGTTTTACACAGAAAATAAGACTTTCTGAGACGTCTCTGTGACTCACACAGAAAATCAGACTTTCTGAGAGACGTCTTTGTGTCTCACACTGAAAGTCAGACTTTCTGAGAGTCTTCTGTGTCTCACACTTTAAATCAGACTTTCTGAGAGACGTCTCTGTGTCTCACACAGAAAATCATACTTTCTGAGGGGTGTCTCTGTGTCTCACACAGAAGATCAGACTTTCTGAGACGTCTATGTTTTACACAGAAAATAAGACTTTCTGAGAGTCGTCTCTGTGTCTCACACTTTAAATCAGACTTTCCGAGAGACGTCTCTGTGTCTCACACAGAAAATCATACTTTCTGAGGGGTGTCTCTGTGTCTCACACAGAAAATTAGACTTTCTGAGAGACGTCTCTGTGTCTCAAACCGAAAAGCAGACTTTATGAGAGGTGTCTCTGTGTCTCACACAGAAAATTAGACTTTCTCAGAGAGTTGACTGTGTCTTGCACAGAAAATCATACTTTCTGAGAGACGTCTCTGTGTCTCACACAGAAAACCAGACTTTGAGAGACATGTCTGTGTCTCACACTTTAAATCAGACTTTCTGAGGGACGTCTCTGTGTCTCGCACTTTAAATCACACTTTCTGAGGGACGTCTCTGTGTCTCGCACTTTAAATCACACTTTCTGAGGGACGTCTCTGTGTCTCAAACTTTAAATCAGACTTTCTGAGAGACGTCTCTGTGTCTCACACAGAAAATCAGACATTCTGAGAGACTTGACTGTGTCTCACACAGACAATTAGACATTCTGAGAGGTGTCTCTGTGTCTCACACAGAAAATCAGACTTTCTGAGAGACTTGACTGTGTCTCACACAGAAAATTTGACATTCTGAGAGCTGTCTCTGTGTCTCACACTTTGAATCAGACTTTCTGAGAAACGTCTCTGTGTCTCACAATTTAAATCAGACTTTCTGAGAAATGTCTCTGTGTCTCAACCAACTCTTTGGTTTTGGGTTAGTTTTCATTTCCTGTTGCCCAACAGGAAGCTAACAAGTCTGAGGCCATGTCCAGTCTTCCAACAATCTGTGTCTTTGGTCCTTGTGTCTCCAGGTGGTGGACTGTTCGTGGGACGAGACAGTGAAGTTCTACTCTCCTGCCTGTCTCTCAGCACCTCATTGAAAGAGTCTTCAGATCCATCAAAAGGACTTCCTAATGAGTCCAGAACTCACGCTCTGATTGGCTGATTGGACCGACAGGATCCTCACTGATTGGTTGGAGAACTTTGTTTAGGACCCATGCAGTTCTTCAGTGTGGACCAGAGTAAACAGAACCCGCCTCTGGTCCAGCTGCAGCATGGTGGAAACATCTGGAAGCTTTTAATGTGAAAATATATTTGCCTTTAATAAAAATATTTTCTGTAAATAAAGCTGTAAACATGAAACTGAGGTTGACTTTCTTGTTTTCAGATGTGTAAGGAGCAGGTCACAGTGACAGTAGGTGCTGCAGTCAGAGTGTTTTTCTCTCAGTTCTGTTTAAATCATCATTCAGAACATCGTCTCCTCTGGGTTAATTAACAGCTAATGGGCTGAACTCGATAAGAACCGATCTCCCTCCCTTCTGGCCCGGAAGCTGATTTTCTGATCAAATATTTCAATTAAAACACGGTCCAAGTCATTTCCACGCCTGTTACTCCACAATTATTCTGACAAGAAGGAACATCCAACTTTTCATCGACAGGAAAGAAAACAGGTTTTATATAAAATATAAAAAACAACTTAAAATGTGATGGTCAGAATCGAATGATTTAATGTTTTATTTTTGATTTAAACTGATTTATTGTCTTTCTTAATTAAAACATTCTCATCTCTAAAAGCTGATGGTTCTCTTTGATTAAACTTTAACATTAAAGTGAACTCCTGCAGCTCTGCTTCAAACAGAACAGCCTGGTTCAGACCCTCTGGGTTCTGAGTCTGTGAAAACGAGTCCAGTTTCTGAGAATCAGAGCATTCTGCATCAAAACCTGGATTCTTGACTGAATACATATTTTAATGTCCACATTGTACCCTCCTCAGTTCATTATATACCCACATCAGGTCATTTCATACATCATGTCATTTAGTACCATCTTTAGGTTGTGGAACTTCAGTTTTTTTTTCACCCTCCTCATGTTTTGTACCCTATCATGTTTTGTTCCCTCTTCAGGTGGTTTTGAACCTTCCTCAGGTATTTTTTTCAAACTCTTCGTATTTTGTACCCTCCTCATGTTTTATACCTTGC
>NW_013952581.1:613915-614992 GCF_001266775.1 Austrofundulus limnaeus | reverse complement strand
CAGCTCGTTTTGTACCCTCATGCTGTGTGTACCTTCCTCTGGTCATTTTTACCCTCTTCAAGTTATTCTGTACACTCATTAGGTCGTTTTGTACCCTCATGTTGTTTTGTAACCTGGTATGATCGTTTTATACCTACCTTTTGTCATTTATGTACCCTCTTCAGGTCGTTTTGTACCCTACTCATGTTTTGTACCCTCCTCAGGTCGATTTGTGCGTTCTTCATTGTTTTGTACCCTCCTCATGTTGTATTGTACCCTCCTTTGGTCGTTTTGTAAGTTGTTTCATACCATTCGTAGGTCAATTTGTACCCTCATCATTTTGTACCCTCCTTAGATCATGTTTAACTCTCATCAAGTTGTTTTGTAGCATCCTCAGGTTGTTTTGTACCCTACTCATGTTTTGTACTCTCTTCATGTTGTTTTGTACACCCCTTAGGTTGAATTGTACCCTCCCTAGATCATTTTATACATACCTAATGTCGTTTTGTGCCATCCTCAGGTCATTGTGTCCCTTCCTCGGGTCATTTTTCACACTCCATGGTGTTTTGTACCCTCCTTAGGTCGATTTGTACCTTTCTCATCGTTTTGTACCCTCCTCATGTTGTATTGTGCCCTTCTTTGGTAGTTTAAGTTGTTTCATACCATTCGTAGGTCAATTTGTACCCTCCTTAGATCATGTTTAACTCTCCTCAAGTTGTTTTGTAGCATCCTCGGGCCGTTTTGTACCCTTATGTAGTTTTTCACCCTCATGTTGTTTACCTTCCTCTGGTCATTTTATCCTCAGGTGGTTTTATACGTGCTTCAGCGGCTGCTGCAGGTATCAGATTTAATTTGTTGGAGGACACTTTAGAAATGAAAACGGACAGATTTTACTCAGGTTTTAATCCATTTCATTTTTTCATCGGGGTTGGTTTTTGACCTGGACCTCCACTCAGAGCCCGATCAGGTTCTTTAAACATTCAGAACCAGTGTGTACCCGTCACTCTTCATCACTTAGAACTGAGCTCCTCCTCTGGAAACCTCCTTCTGGTCTTTTTGATTCATTTACTCCAGAAGCCGCTTTGAGCTGATTGGGGG
>NW_013952581.1:611873-613370 GCF_001266775.1 Austrofundulus limnaeus | reverse complement strand
CACACACACACCCCAGGAGTTTTTTTTTCTAAGAGTCTGATCCAGCAGGAGGAACTGAGTTTTTATCCGGTCACTGCCGCGGCGCGTAAAACCATCCGGTACCGACCCGTCCGTCACCCCTCCACACCATGGAAGTGTTCCGGAGCCGCCTGCTGGGGATCTCCGTGGCCGTGGCGCACGGGGTCTTCTCGGGGTCCCTGAACATCCTGCTGAAGTTCCTGATCAGTAACTACCACTTCACCTTCCTGACCCTGATCCAGTTCCTGACCAGCTTCACGGCCGCGCTGACCCTGGAGGTCCTGAGGAGGCTGGGCAGGGTCCACATCCCCGCCTTCAGCCTGCAGCTCTCCAAGGTGAGGAGACCCCCCGGTGTTCCCCTGGGACCCTCAACAGGTTTCTGCGCAGTTGAAAGCTTTTCTTTGAGTTTTTATTTCAATTTGATTTGAAATGTTTTTAACTGAAGCGGGAAAAAAGAGAAACAATCACCTGATCAAGCAGAAAAATGAATCGGGACTGAAATGTTGCTCAGAACCCTCAAAACTCCGATTTATTTATTTATTTTTTTTTATTAAACGCTGTTTCTCAGAGGAACACAGAAAATGTGTCAGTTTGAATCAGATCAAGCTTTATTCAGTTTTATTAATCAGTTCAAACATCCTGATCGCTTTTGTTTATTTATTTATTAATAAACAATAATCATGTCTGTAAACAGGACAGATTTTAATCCTGATGGTTTATTATTTATTAACCATCAGCAGGTGAAGCAGTCAGGTTTATTACAGAACATCAGATGAAAGTTTCGGGGGGAAAAAACAAATATTAAGATGACGACCAACTGGTCTTTAAAAACCTTTGCTGTGGTAGTATCTGAGAGTCATCCAGTCGACGTGCTGTGAGAACAGCAGGAGCTCAAAGAAAATAAAACTTGAACAAAACGTGGCGGCAAAAACTCCAGACAGGAGAATAAAATCAAACTGGAACTGATGAGGTGAGTGTCTGCAGCTGAGACGGATGAGAATAGAGAACAGGTGTGAGTGGGAGGAGCCGAGGGAGACGCGCACAGACCGGTTTCTCTGACTGTGTGTGTGTGTGTGTGTGTGTGTGTGTGTGTGTGTAGGAGTTTGCCTCGGTGTGTATCCTCTCCACGCTGCAGTCCACCCTGACCCTGTGGTCCCTGAGGGGTCTCAGCCTGCCCATGTACGTGGTCTTCAAGCGCTGCCTGCCCCTCTTCACGCTCTGCATCGGCGTGTGTGTGCTGAGGAACGCCATGCCTTCCCTCGGCGTGGTGACCGCTGTGCTCATCACGACTGGAGGAGCCGTGATGGCTGGTACACACACACACACACACACACTTTTTTGGTCCGAATCACAGTTTAATTGTGCGTTCACACCTCTGCAGACGAACCAGATGTTCCAGGCGAACAGACTAGAGTTTGATTAAAGCGGACTACACAGGGCTGGTACACACACACACACACACACACACACACACACACA
>NW_013952581.1:609419-611863 GCF_001266775.1 Austrofundulus limnaeus | reverse complement strand
ACACACACACACACACACACACACACACACACACACACACACACACACACACACATCCTTGTATTTTCACCAAACCGAGGACTTTGTATTGACTTCCATTCTTTTTTGTAACTGTATTTAAGACTAACCCAGATCTTTTCCCTAAAACTAACCATTACTGGTCTATATTTAACTCTAACCTGAACCAGAACTTAATTCACACCATACCTCTAAACCTAGCTAGTAAAGCACAGCAGAGCTGTAAAAAAGTGAGGACATTGAAGAGGTCCTCACTTTACATCAAAGACCTCCCTTTGATAGTAACTATGGTGCAAATGGTCCTCACTCTGTAGTAACAACAGTACACACACACGCGCGCACACAGCTGTGTCCACCTATACATATGGGGACATTCCATTGACTTCCATTAATTTCTACAGCCTAACCCTGACCCTCATCACACCAATGGGATTTAAACCAAACAGGGACTCAGCTTAGGTCACCACATGTAGGTGCTTTGTCTTAAAATGGTCCTTTTATATCTCACAAACACAGGTTCGCCCATTTATACATTTGGGGATGTTCCATTGACTTCCATTACATTTCTACAGCCTAACCCTGACCACAAACCCTAAGGCTAACCTCACAGGTACTACCTGACCCTAAAACTAACCTAAACTCAATTCACACCTTGGTCCTAAACCCAACCCCCAACCCACCAATGGTATCTAAACCAAATGGGGACACGATTTTTGTCCCCAAATGCACCAGTTGTCCCCAAAGGTGGGCATTTTGTCTTAAAATTGCCCCCAAATGTCACCAAAAACAACCCCCCCCCCCACACACACACGCACACACGCACACAACTGTGTCCACTTATACATATGGGGACATTCCATTGACTTCCATTAATTTCTACAGCCTTAAGGGCTCGACACACGGGGAGCAAAAAACTACAGTGATTAACGGCTGTCCTTGCAGCCAGGGTGAAACTCGACACACGGGACGCGACAGCGATGGCAGCGTTGCGAATCGAGCTCTCAGGTTGCTTGTCTTCACAAAATTTGATTGGTTCTTCTACTGCCTCTTGTAAAGTTTATTGGTGGTTCACAAAAAAGGGGTGTGTGCATTGCGGACGTGTAAATTAAACAAATCTTGCAATGCTAATGATATTGAAAAACAAACACACACCAAGATACAATTTTATGAGGGAAAAACTTACCGAATAACTTCACCCTGGTGCCAACAAATTCCCACAAATCTTTTTAGTAATCACTTGGTGAAAGTGTTAGCTAACTGCAGTGTGTYGCATACTCTCCTCTCATTGGTCAGTCAATGAAACCCTCGATGATTGGTTGTACGCTAAGCGACAGCGACAAAAGTTGAACATTTTTCAACTTTCATATGTCGCGTCGCAAGCTCGCGCGTGCACGTCTACGTGTACTAGCGTGAAATTTCACATGCACTATTTTCGCCGGTCGCTTAGCTGGAGGAGGGCAAGCGATTGTCGCCCCACCGCACTGGCTCCATAGGAAATGAATGGAGAGCGAGCGACGTCGCCTCCCGTGTGTCGAGCCCTTAACCCTGACCCTCATCACACCAATGGGATTTAAACCAAACAGGGACTCAGCTTAGGTCGCCACATGTAGGTGCTTTGTCTTAAAATGGTCCTCATATGTCACAAACACACAGGTTCGCCCAGGTATATATTTGGGGACATTCCATTGACTTCCATTACATTTCTACAGCCTAACCCTGACCACAAACCCTAAGGCAGGGGTCTGCAACCTTGCGGCTCTGGGGCCACATGTGGCTCTTTGGTCCCTCTGCAGTGGCTCTTTGAACATTTGACCAAACATAACAGATTTTTTTATTCTCACAACACTAATAAATTGTATACAAATATGTGATCAATACTACTAATATAAAAAATAAAACATGTTAGTTCGTGCTAGCCTGTTGTCTACCTAAATAATCCCTAAATAATCCATCTTCTTTCAATGATTTTTTTTCTCAAATCCATCAGGGTTATCTTAAAACACCTTTGGAAATACATAATAATAAGAATTAGGGGAAAAAATGTCTGACTAATTCAGCTGTATCAGTTTTTATGAAATTCTGTATAAACTAGCCAGCATTTTTCGTGTCATATGTTTTTTTTTCTTCTGTCCTGAAGTGTAAAAATAATAAATAATAAAATTCACAATATATTTTTTAGGTTTATGTCACCTCCACTGGCCTTAAAGGTTCACAAATAAGTCTTGAAAAAGGCCCACAAACCACCAGTTGATAATCACAGTTGTAGCTTATTTTGCAGCTCTGGACACATTTTATTAGTGAGCTGAGGAGCATGAATGGCTCTTTTGATTGTAAAGGTTGCAGACCCAAGGCTAACCTCACAGGTACATACTTGACCCTAAAACTAACCTAAACTCAATTCACACCTTGGTCCTAAACCCAACCCC
>NW_013952581.1:603627-607324 GCF_001266775.1 Austrofundulus limnaeus | reverse complement strand
CTTCTCCTCTCTGTCAACGCTCTCTGGTTTCATTTAAAAGAGTCGATCATCAGATATTGTCCAAGATTAACCTTCAGGGTGGATATAGCTCACTAGCAGCTTCGCGCCGAGGACCTAATTGACATCATCATTTACCCAGAATGCTTTGCATTTTAAAAAAATGGCCTCGTCCGTGTAATATATTTTTAAACTTTTAGTTTAAAAATGATAAAAACTGAACATCCTACAGTATTTTTACAGTCTTTATTTTACAGTTAAAATATATGTTTATCAAATAAAGTCTAACGTTACAACTAATCGGGGATCCCTTTAATGAGTTCATTATGAGATCATCTGTTTCTGTCAGCTGTTTGTTTGTTTGTTTGTTTGTTTGTTTGTTTGTTTGTTTGTTTGCAGCTTTAAACCTGCTAGTTTGCCTTGTGGGTCTCAGGTCCTGCTGGTCTGCTCCGTCATCTCCATGGACGCCCTCAACATGTGGTCCTACGAAGGCTGGAAGGAGCCTCAGATCACCGTCATCTTCATCCTCTGCATCTTCATCGGCTGCGCCATGAACTTCACCACGCTCCACTGCACCTACATCAACTCCGCCGTCACCACCAGCTTCGTGGGCGTGGTCAAGAGCATCGCCACCATCACGGTGGGCATGCTGGCCTTCAAGGACGTGTCGCCGACCCGCCTCTTCATCGGCGGCGTGGTGGTCAACACGGTGGGCTCCGTCACCTACTGCGTGGTCAAGTACTTCGAGACCAAGAGGAAGAGTTCGTACGAGGACCTGGAGAAGGACGGCTCGCTGCCTGAAGACCCTTACAGAGAGAAGCCCCCGCTGGACGGCGCCGGCCCAAACACCGGACCTGATCCAGGGGAACCCACAGGAGAAGCGAGCGGGGGCATGCTGGAGGGAATGACGCCTCATTTAGCTAACGGAGAGGCGTGGGTGGGAGGCGCTGAAGGACTGAAGTCTGGGGTGATGAGTGAAAAGGAGGCACTGGAGATGCAGAGGGAGCACCTCCACAAGGAGACCTCCTCCTCCTCCTCCCCCGCTCCGTCAGTCAGTGACAGCTTTGTGGGAGTGTGGAGGTCCATCAGACAGCTGCAGTTCACAAAAAAAGAGAATTTAATTGACAACATGGAGGTGCAGAGTCCATAAGAACAGACCTGGACCAGAGCAGGATCTGGAGAACCTGGACTCTGGGTGTCCATCAGGAACCCTCCTCCCTCAGCTTCACAGGTGCTTCATCCCTGCTCGCTGGCTGCTGGAACCTTCTGTGCTCCGAGCTCAGGTTCATCACCAGAACTGAAGAACAGACCCAGCAGGATCCTGTTTACGTATTTTTATTTTACCTGAGAAGAGAGGACCGGGACCAGGACCAGGGCCAGGACTGTGATGACCTCAGCTTCTCCTCAGCATGCAGCAGCATGAAGCAGCTCAGCTGATGAGCCGGGTCAGGAGGGCAGAACCTCAGACCCGTCAACGGTTCTGTACTGATTTAATTTCTGTTTGTTGAACAGAGTCTGAAGATGATTTACATCATTCCTCCTAAACTCTTTATTTCTACATCAACAGTTAAACTTTCAGTCAATTTAACCTCAGTCAGAACATCTTCAGAACCTCATCAGAACATCTTTGACTATTTTCTTTCAACATTTCCAACCTGAACTTCATTCAACACTTAAAGTATTTGATAGTTTTACTGGAATCCATTTTTTCATTTTATTCGGAGAAAACACAATCTAAATTCATCGACTCTCAGATTTTCAGCCCATGAACCCAAAAAGTTGTTTTTCTTTAAGTCTTCCTGAGTTTTTATCTGTTTTTATTTGAACATGTTTGGTTTTAGAAGGACTCGTACCATCTGAACATTTTCTGATTTGTTTGTGGACAGAAACATTTTTATCAGCTTTAAATGAGTGGTGTTCACGTCTCCAGAGAACTGAGGTGATTTATTTCGTGGTTTCTCATCATTTTGTCAGAAGAATAAAGGGATAATCTGTAACCCTGTTAGAAGATGTTGTGCTGTGAAAATGTTTATGAATATGTATTAAATGGTAATATTTATGATTGCAAGAAGCCTACGTTTTCCAGATGAGACTGTATATTCTGAAACTTTGAGTTCCCATTAAATGACTGTAGAACTGGATCTTCAGTAATCTGAGTCTGAAGCTGGAGATCCAACTTAGAACACCTTTCTGGGTCGCTTAATTATTTAATATTTAACTTCAAGTTCACTTCAGGAGCTAAAACTGTACCAAGACCCCAGAACCATGGATGGATAGATGGTTGATGGAAGGATCTTGGACAAAAGGATGTTTGATGCATGGTTGGTGGATGGATGGATGGATTTGATGCATAGATGGATGGATGTTGGATGGTTGATGGATGGATGTTGGATGGATGGATGGATGGATGGATGGTTGATGGATGGTTGGATGGATAGATGGATGGTTGATGGATGGATGTTGGATGGTTGATGGATGGATGGATGGATGATTGATGGATGGATCTTGGATGGTTGATGGATGGTTGATTGATGGTTGATAGGTGTATGGATGGATGGATGGATGGATGGATGGATGGATGGTTGATGGGTGTATGGGTGGTTCGATGGATGATGGATGGATGGTTGATAGATGGATGGATGTTGGATGGTTGATGGATGGATGGATGATTGATGGATGGATGGATCTTGGATGGTTGATAGATGGATGGATGGATGGATGGATGAATGTATGGTTGATGGATGGATGGATTTTGGATGGTTGGATGGATGATGGATGGATGGATGAATGGATGGTTGATGGATAGATGGATGTTGGATGGTTGATGAATGGATGTTGGATGGATGGATGGATGGATGTTTGATGGATGGATGGATGGATCTTGGCTGAATGGATGTTGGATGGATGGATGGATCTTGGATGGATGGATGGATGGATGGATGGATGGATGTTAATCGTGTTCCTCTGGTGCACATTGAACCTTTAGATGTTGGTGTCCTGGTGTGTCCAGGTATGTTCAGGTTTTTGGACATATTGGATTTACATTTGACATTTTCTCAGATATACATCCTTCAGACTGAACACACTCAAATCTTTAATGATTAGAGTTGAACTCATTTATAAATTTCTAACATAATGGGAACTTTATGTAACTACCTCCTCTACTCATTATTTAGCTCTCTGTTCTTACTTTTAGCAAATTTTTACTAAATGTCAAATCTAAATGTTGAAAAATATATGTAAATATTAAATACTAAATTTATAAATCTAAATGTGAAAGTTAAATATGAAGTGCTGAAGCTAAATAAAAAAGTTTTTATTTAAATATTTCAGGATGGGACACAGCCTGTGTTGCTGGTGTGTGGCCTTTGTGATGTAATCATCCTGGGACAAAATGAAATGCTAAAGCTGCTAACACTGCTAATGCTGCTAACCCTTTTAATGCTGCTAACACTGCTAATGCTGCTAACCCTGTGGAAGAATCTAAATTTAAAATATGTTCACTGAAAACAACATGGATGATAGCTGTGATCCAGCAGTTTGAAGCACAGACACCGGCTGCTACTGTGAGTTTAATGTCTTGTAGGGAAGCATTAGCAGCATTAGCAGAGTAAACAGTGTTAGCAGCATTATCAGAGTTAAGTAAGTAAGTAAGTAAGTAAGTAAGTAAGTAAGTAAGTAAGTAAGTAAGTAAGTAAGT
>NW_013952581.1:598897-603572 GCF_001266775.1 Austrofundulus limnaeus | reverse complement strand
GTAAGTAAGTAAGTAAGTAAGTAAGTAAGTAAAATTTTATTTATATAGCGCCTTTCACAGAAACAAATTCACAAGGTGCTGTACAAACAGTTAAGAACACGCGTTCAAGAAGACACACAAGACAAAACATGGGGGAACAGGTGTACAGGTCATGCAGCAACAGAGACAGAGACAGTTGCGCTACCTTTAACAAAAAGGGAAAAAAAAAAAAACTAAAAACCACACAAGGAAAGATGAGGAAAAAACAAAACATCATATTATATCAACAATGTGAGACACTATGGTGTTTATTAAAAAAAAAACTCTGCATAGAGCACATTTATTAGCCAGAGGAGTAAGTGAGTTTAGGGGGGTGTGTATCTGAAGCCACGATTGTTGTATGCACTTGTGTGAATATCTGAAAAATGAGCCCGAAGAATTGAGTCCCCAAAACCCGCGCAGCCATAGTCCAGAATATGGATGTTAAGTGTTCAACCAAATTCTGTAATCAGTTATTTGGGAACAGAAGAGAATGTTTAGAGCCAGACAGACAATAACAATTTTCCACCTGCCTTCATGTCCGCTGGTACAACTCAATGTGGTGAATCCAATCGGACAAATAGTGTGGACAAATTCTGCAGAGCTATCAGTCTCTCCAAGATCAATTCCATCTGGCCAGCAAAGTCCAGGAACCACAGCCAGCCCACGGTCCTCAGCAGTTAACAGCGCAAGCAACGTTAGCAGAGTTAGCAGTGTTAGCCGCATTAGCAGTGTTAGCTGCATTAGCAGTGTTAGCGGTGTTAGCCGCATTAGCAGTGTTAGCAGAATTATCAGGGACAGTATTGGGCGGCTGTGGTGGAGTGGTTAGGAGAGTTGTCCTGGAACTGGAAGGTCGCCCATTCGATCCCCCGTCCAGCCGTCTCAGTCGTTGTGTTCTTGGGCAAGACACTTCACCCACCTTGCCTACTGATGGTGGTCAGAGGGTCCGGTGGCGCCGGTGCATGGCAGCCCCACCTCTTTCATTATGCCCCAGGGCAGCTATAGCTACAATGTAGCTTACCATCTTCTGTGTGTGAATGGGTGAATGTCTGTAAGTGTAAAGCGCTTTGGGGTCCATAGGGACTTGATAAAGAGCTCTATAAGTTATTTACCTTTTATCAGAGTTAACAGAGTAGGCAGAGTTAGCAGTGTTAGCATTGTTAGCATCATTGGCAGTGATAGCAGTGTTAGCAGCATTAGTAGTGTTAGCAGCGTTAGCAGAGTTAGCGTTGTCAGTAGCATTAGCAGAGTTAGTAGTGTAAACAGTGTCAGCAGTGTTGGCATTGTTAGCATCATTGGCAGTGATAGCAGTGTTAGCAGCATTAGTAGTGTTAGCAGCGTTAGCAGAGTTAGCGTTGTCAGTAGCATTAGCAGAGTTAGTAGTGTAAACAGTGTCAGCAGTGTTGGCATTGTTAGCATCATTGGCAGTGATAGCAGTGTTAGCAGCATTAGTAGTGTTAGCAGCGTTAGCAGAGTTAGCGTTGTCAGTAGCATTAGCAGAGTTAGTAGTGTAAACAGTGTCAGCAGTGTTGGCATTGTTAGCATCATTGGCAGTGATAGAAGTGTTAGTATCAGCAGTTGCTATTGTTTAAGAGTGATGGCATCACATAAAGAGCTGTGCTCCAACAGGAATTTTATAATCCTGTTTGATTGATGGATTATCTGTCAGATTTTATAATCCTGGTTGAAGACCACTTTCCATTTCGAAATACTCAACTGTAAACATTTAACATTTACATTAGATTAACACAAGGGCTATTCAACTAAAGTGCTCTGGGGGCCACAGTTACTGCAGGTCAACGGCTGAGGGGCTGAACATCCTTAAAATTATTATGTAAATAAACTAATTACTGCTAATTACTGACTCACCGCTCCCCCTCCCTCCTGCAATCAGCTCATTCCACTCACCTGTTCCCCTCAGTATATATTCCTGCTCTCGCCCTCACTTCCCTGCCAGTTTGTCATCAGCCTTGTACTGTTACTTACCAGCGGTTCTTGTCCTCATGCCTTGCTCTCGTCTTGTGGTCCTGATCCCCTGCCTGTCCTTTGGTCTCCTGACTCTTGCCTCAGCCCCTATCGGATTTGTCCAGCCATCTGTCCTCCTGGTTTTGACCCCAATTCTGTGTTTTTGGATTATCGCCTCTTGTCTCTTCTCTCGCTGGCATCACTGCACCTCAGATCACCTGGTTTGTGACCCATGCCTGTCCCATGGATTTTCGGACTCAGCTCAGCCCCTTGGTTCTGGCAAACAAAGCTCTCTTTCTGGATTTGACCCCTGCCTGTCCTCCGACTCTGCCTTTGCTCAACCAACCTAAACAGTTAGCAGATCTTTTTGGTGACGTCAAGATCCAGCACCAAATCCACCTGGATACTAACCGTAAACTGCTGGACCACTACAACTAACACCAGGTCAGTGGTTGTTTTTTCTTCTGAGATTACAAACCCTGTACTGTTCTACCACTAAAACCTTCTCTCTGTGTCCAGAAGTATCCAGCCCAGCACTAGGCTCCTGCCAGACCTTCAACCTTTACTCATTGTTGCTAAATATTTTTAGCTAGTTTCTGTGTTCGGTATTTCTTCAGAGCTCAAACTAGAGTCTTAACAAAAGGTAGTGATAATAAAACAATATCAAAAACAAAACACATTATGCCTTTTATTTAGCACCAATATTATTTTGACATCTCTGACTTGCCAAATTTTTAAACTCATTTTATTTTCACTTTCAAAGTTGAATGTTCATATAATTTTTGTCCCAGCTTGTAGCCAAGATTCTGATTTGTGTAGACACCAAACATGTCTATGTTTAACTAAAATAGAGTAGTTAAAGTAGAAAACCGGGGGTTTGAGATGAATGACCAATTGGCGGGTCGAACTTTGGTTCCTCACGGGCCGGATGTGGCCTGCAGGCTGCCAGTTGAATAGCCCTAGGATTTAACAATGAGACATCATTGAGACACGTCAAAAAAAAAGGAGGACCGGAGGGTGTGCTCCAATTACAGGGGGGTCACACTCTTAAGCCTCCCTGGTAAGGTCTATTSAGGGGTCCTGGAGAGGAGGGTCCGTCGGATAGTCGAACCTCGGATTCAGGAAGAGCAGTGTGGTTTTCGTCCTGGTCGTGGANATCTGTTCAGGTCACAAGTTCTTTTCTCATTCATGATCAGAGGGGTGTTTCATTATTTCTGATTTCATTTCTTGCAAGGTCTTGCTGGATTACATTTATGAAAATAGGCTGGTCCTGATTTCATTAAGTAATTCCTACACAAGCCTCGTTTTTAAAACGATCTTCTTCAAACTGAAACCAGTCGTGAATAGAAACAACTGCTTCAGTTCTCAGTTCAGCTCCGAGACATTTAAAACCGAATACATTTAGTTAATTTAGACACGACTACAGTAAAAACACTGAATATACTTTAGTTTGAATTTAGAGACAAAACAGAAGCAGGACATTTTACTGTTTATGGATTAAATATTTAATCTGGTTGATCTGAACACAAATGTGTGTCTAAAACATGTCAGAAACTCTTTAATCCAACGTGTTTTGTAAAGTTCTGTCAGTAAACGAGCTGTTTGAGACGTAAGAAGTCTGCTGAGGATTCTGTCCTCCTCCAGGCGTCTCACCAACATGTCCACATAGACTCAGCTCCTCTGAGGGACACGTGTGTGGGCTGAGCAGAATCCTCTCTGTCAGTCAGTCGGCTCCACGTGTGGGCTGAGCTGTCAGCTGCAGACACTTTGAATTAAAAACTAAAGGTGATCATCAGCTCACATCTTCCTCAAAACTTTCAGCTTTCACTGCTTCTTTGTCTCCTTAACTTTTGTGTTCATGAAGAAACTGACAGCAGCTGAAACTATCTGCAGCTAAAAACACAATCTGCAGATGAAACTTTTTTTTGTAGCCACTTCAGTAGAAAACAGAACTGAATTAGTTTCTTCATCATCAGTGACTTTTTTTTTCATAGAGAAGAAGAAAAAGACATAGAAGGAAAAAGAGAAATGTAATCAGGAAGATTGAAAGAGAGATTAGAGCAGGAGTGCCCAAACATTTTCCCCAAGAGGGCCAAAATGGAAATCTATCCAGGGCTGCGGGCCAAATGCAGTAATATAATGCATGAAATACAAATACTTTTGTAAGTAAAGTCTTTCATTTTAAATGATTATGCTATGCGATGGCCCTCTTTAGTTTTAGTCTGTGCACTTGGAGAAAGTCTGCCACACGCTCAAGTAGCAAAGGCTCATGGGACATTTCATAAATAGATAAAATATGAGTTTTTGTGGCCTTATAAAGTGTGCAAATCTACATGTGGGGTTATCTGATCTAAATATTTATTGTTGTCATTTCATATTTAATCCTAATAAATCAAAGATACAGTCAGCACCATGAATGAAAACTACCGTAACTACAGCCCTTCTATATAGTCATTTGACCAATGGAAATACTGTGTTTCTACCAACCTTGTAACTCTGGCAACTGTTGGTGGGCCAAATCAAATGACTTGGCAGGCCAAATTGGCCCGCGGGCCCCACGTTGGGCTGCTCTGGATTAGAGAATCTCATCTGTCTGCACACCTGTAAAAATGGAAAAAACAAAAACACAGCAACAAATATCGTGTATATTTCATACACACACACACACACACGTGTGTATGTATATATATAT
>NW_013952581.1:593298-597500 GCF_001266775.1 Austrofundulus limnaeus | reverse complement strand
CCCCCCCCCAGGCCCCGAGCCCAACCACAGCCCAGGCTCCCTCCAGATGGTCCGCCCCTCCTCCGGACCCCATCCCCAAACGGCAATCGGGGAACAGGGGAGTGAAAAAGACCCCGACGCACACATCCACCCTCAGATGTGCTGTTGAACTTGTTGTTCTGTAGTGTACAGTAATTAAAAAGGAGAAGAAGATGGGGCAGAGACCAGCACGTTGCCAGTTTCCCCTCCAACCCCAGCACTAACCAAAACCCTAAATGTCTACAAGCAACAACTGGGAGTGGGCACAGGCATCAGTGGGAAGAGTATTCCATCCTGCCCCTTGCATTAAGAGTGCCCACCCCCGAGTCCCTGTATGTGAATGTCATGAGGATGTTATAGTGAACGTCTGTGGTGTACAGTAAAATTGGGGCTCAGGTAGTTTTGGCAAACGGAGATGTAAAATTTTTACTCCTCGTAACACACCTGCACCCCAAAAAACCCTACGAGTGCAGTTGAAAATGACGCAAACCTGCAGCTGATGACTTTCAACAAAGCCGGTCCTCCTCAGTTCAGGAGGTTCTGATCCAAATGAGAGTTGATTAGCATCAAAGCTGGAAACAGGAGCCATGTTGGTTGTGTAGAAACCCAGTTAACACCTCTCTGAAAGCCATCATGTCTTCAGATGTGAGTTTGTAGAACATTTATTTGTCTTCTGTCAGCAGCAGCTTCAGGCTGAACGTGTGAAGAGAAGCTCTCGCTCTCACATTGAGCTGTATTGATTCCACCTCACACTCTGCAAACTTCATTTAACGCTACAGGAGCCGTGACGCTCCCTGCAGCTGCACACCAGCTCTGATCAACTGATAAATACCAGGTTATCACACACATGTGTGTTCTTCAACCCTGTGGAGACCGTGCAATGACTTCCATTCATTTTTTTTTTGACTTTATAACCTAACACTGACCATTTACCCTAAAATTAACCTCACAGGTACTTACCTGACCCTAAAACTAACCTCACATGTACCTACCTGACCCTAAACTAACCTCACAGGTACTTACCTGACCCTAAAACTAACCTAAACCTTGGTCCTAAACCCAACCCCACACCCGTAATTTGCATTTGGACCTGTGGAGACCGGGCATTGGTCCCCACGATTCATTTCGGTCCCCACGAGGCTGCTTTTTTTGGAAAAAATTTCCCCACGTTGTATGAAAAAACTAATCACCCCCCCCCCCCCCACACACACACACACACAGCTGTGATCTGTTGTTCAGGTTGGATCAGTGAAGAGGAGGATAGAAAGTTGGAGACAAAGAGGACGTCAGAGACTGCAGGTGTGGAGGACATGTTTGACATCCTGCATTTATCTTTTCAGTCAGATTAGATTTTGCTTGGTTCTGGTTCTGGTTCAGGCAGAAACATTTGTTCAAATAATCGTTTGTTTTATTTCGAAGGACAGAAATATTCTAAAACCTGGTCTCAGGTTGGAACCAGTCCTGCAGCACTGCTTCACTGGGATCGGCTGACTGGACTCGGTTCTGACTGAGACCCAGAGGTTTGGTTCTGCTGGGAGCTCTCAGCTCATGACTCGTGAGTTTCTGCAGGTGAAATCTGCTGACTCACTGTTTGCTTCGAAATGTTCTGAGTTTGTTTCTGCTTCAAGCTGCCGAGGAATTGGTTCTGATCCGACTCAGTTTTGTTAAAGTTCAGTTAAAAACCCGAGGAGAGTTTATTTTTCTGCTCGGATCAGCTGATCTGAGCCATTTGTTTTTGTTTGTTTGTTTGCCTTCAGGAGCAGCTGCTGATAGTCACATTTGTTCTGTGCTGCTGCTGCTTCTGAAAGAAACAAGATACAAACTGGAGCCAACAGCTTCATGAAAAAACCCTGTTGACTGACGGATGGACGAACGAACGAGACTGAACGACCAACCGACCGACCGAACAAACGAATGAGACCAAATGAATGAGACCAAACGAACGAACGAGACTGAACAAACAAACGAGACCGAACGACCAAATGAACGAGACCGAACGAACGATAACGACGGAACGAACAAACAAACAAACGAGAACGAACGACCAACCGAAGGAACAAACGAACGAGAACGAATGAGACCGAACGAATGAGAACGAACGACCGACCGAACAAACAAACGAGAACGAACGACCGACCGACCGAGAATGAATGACCGACCGAACAAATGAAAGAGACCGAACGACCGACCGAGAATGAACGACCGAACGAGAACGAACGACCGACCGAACAAACAAACGAGACCGAACGACCGAGAATGAATGACCGACCGAACAAATGAAAGAGACCGAACGACCGACCGAGAATGAACGACCGAACGAGAACGAACGACCGACCGAACGAACGACCGAACGACCGACCGAACAAGAACGAACGACCGACCGAACGACCGACCGACCGATAACAAACGAACGACCGACCGAGAACAAACGAACGACCGAACGAGAACGACCAACCGAACGACCGACCGAACGAGAAGGAACGAAGGAACGACCGAATGAACAAACGAACGAGAACGACCGACCGACTGACCGAACGAACAAACGAACGAGAACGAATGACCGAGCGAACAAACTAACAAGAACGAACGACCGACCGAACAAGAACGAACAACCGATCGAATGACCGACCGAACGACCGACCGAATGAACAAACTAACGAGAACGAACGAACGACCGAGAACGAACGAACGACCGATCGAGAACAAACGAACGACCGAATGAACAAACGAACGACCGAACGAGAAGGACCGACCGAACGGCCGACCGCACGAGAAGGAACGAAGGAATGACCGAATGAACAAACGAACGAGAACGACCGACTGACCGACCGAACAAAAGAACGAGAACGAATGACCGAATGAACAAACGAATGAGACCGAATGACCGACCGACAATGAACGACCGACCGAACGACCGAACGAGAACGAATGACTGAACGACCGACCGAACAAGAACGAATGAAGGAACAACCAAATGAATAAATGAACAAGAACGAATGACCGACCGACCGAACAAATGAGAACGAAGAAATGAACGAGAACGACCGACCAAACGAACGAGACCGACCGAGACCGAATGACCGACCAAACGAACAACCGAATGAGAACGAACGACCGACCGAACGATCGAACTAGAATGAACGAAGGAACGACCGAATGAACAAACGAACCAGAACGACCGACCGACCGAACGAACGAAGGAACAACCAAACATACATTTAATTTCTTTGTATTAAAAAGATGAAATGCTAAATGTAGGTAAAAGCCAGTTAAAACTGATCGGTTTCTTTTTTAACTTATTTTCAGATCTTATTTTGAAATTCGACTCAGTTTTTATTTAATTTTGAAATTCTGACTTGAGTTCATCTGCTTCCTGTTTCTCAGGTCAGCAGCTAATGCTAAAAGGCTGAAACTTGATGAATGAGTTCAGTTTGAACCTAAATTTAAAACAAATCTCTGGTCAGGTGGATTAAACTCGGCTCACATTTGGAGGGTTCTGGAGCATAAAAGCAGCTGGTTTTAATCCTGAGCAGAAACAGGAGACGGGTGTGTTTCCTGCAGATAAACACCTGAAAACAGCTGCACACGCTCCTCAGCTCTCAGTCCTGACAAACTGAACAACCTCTGGGTTCAACGAAGACAGGTCCAGGACTCTGTCCCACTTCTGAGACTTCCTGGTCCTGGAGAACCAAAGCTGGAGGAATTAATCAGGTTAAAACGTAAAATTATTAAAAATATTCAAAAATGTTTTAATTATGATTTTTTTTCTATCTCAAACTGTGTATAATAATAATAATAATAATTAATAATGATGATGATGATGATGACATGAAGCTGTGGCGGCCATCTTGAATCAGTTCTCAGTAACTAACTTATAAAACAAACCATTTTCTCTTCATCAGTTTTTATCTTCTGACTTAAGAGTTCTGCTTCCACCTCATCTTCATCCTCTCCTCCTCCTCATTAGTTTTCCAGGCACTTATCTGAACTCCTGGAGTTTCTTACCTCGAATGTTCTGTTGGGTTTTATTTTTTATTTTTTTATAATCATCTCAGGTCACTTCCTGTCAGATCCTGAGGATGTTTTTTATTCAGGTTTAATTTCTCTTTATTAATTTTTACAACCAGAGTTCAGGAATTTTTTAAACATTATTTTATCATTTTATTTAAAAGTTTAAACTTTTA
>NW_013952581.1:590965-592992 GCF_001266775.1 Austrofundulus limnaeus | reverse complement strand
GCTTAATATTGTTTGTTTTAATCAGGATTAGATAATTTGTTTATGTTTCAGTTTAATTCAGTTTGAGTTAAAGTTTGATCTTTTTAAACTGAATTGTAAATGTAAAGTAAAAGAAACAGTTTGCCGCCATCTTGTGGTGAGCAGAAGAACTGCAGCCTGATGTTCTCCAGTTAACAAAACAGAAACTTTATTTTTATTTAGATGCCAACATTTAGTTTATTTAAATTCATTTATTTTCATTCAGACTGTAACGTAAATATTAAAGTTAGTTTATTTTCATCTCTGTCTGGATTAAACCTGTAAAAACTAAATCCCTGTCCTCCTCCACTGGTTCTGGATCAGAGACAACCCCCCAAAAACTCCACACTTTAAACGTTATAAAATCAAGTCACTTCAGTCAAACCCGGCTCCAGAACCTCCTCCAGGACCTCCTGAAGTTCAGCTCCTGCTGCTCCTCTTCTTCTTTTTCTTCGGCGCCTGCTTCACAGAAGACTCGGCTGCTTTCTCAGAAGCTGGACTTGGTTCTTCTGGTTCCTGATCTCCAGCTTCTGCTGGGGGGACGGCTCTGACCCCACCTGTCTCCTCCAGGGTCTCAGAATTTGTTGGCTCTGGGTTTGGTGTCTGAGGTTCTGGGTTCGGTCCAACAGTCTGCTGGGACATCTTGTCCTCCACTGGGAGAGTTGGTTGGACTTCACTGGTCTCCTGAACCTTTGATGCTTCTGGTTCCGGCCCAGTCTTGGGGGTCTCAGGTTCTGGGGTGGGTTCAGCAGGTTTCTGGATCTCTTCCTCAGCCTTGTCTGGTTTCTGTTCTCTGACGTGGACTTGTGTCTGGACTCCTGACGTCTCTGGATCGGTCTTCATCTTGATGGCTTCTGAACTTGGACCTTCAGCTTTTGGACTCTGGTCCTTGTCTTTAGACATTGGTGGTTTCAGGTCTTCTGGACCCTCGCTGGTCTGAGTTTTAGATTTAAACCGGACAAATGCAGAGACGACCTCGTCTTCTTCCAGGTTCTGGTCCAGGTCCAGGTCCTCCTCCTCCTCGGGGTCCGGCGAGCCCAGCAGGGAGGCGGCGATCTCCTGCAGCTTGGCCTGTTCGTCCCTCAGACGGGCGATGTTCTCCGTCAGGACCGGGTCCTCCTCCTCCTGCTCCTGGTGGTCCTCGGGGACGGGGGCTTCATCAGCGACCAGGTTGAAGAAGACTTTGGGGAGGTTGGCGTTGGACTGACAGACCTCTTTGATCTTCTGGTAAAGACCTTTCCTCTCCTCCTGCAGAGCGCGACACAACTTCTCCAGCTTCTGGATCTTCAGGACAAACAGGTCGTACTCCTGTCCTTTCTCAGTCCTCTGGAGACAAAACATCAGGTTAAATTCAAATTTACCTCATTTAAAGTTCCTGAACTGGAGGATTATTTAATCCACATTAGTTGGACGTCAAAAAGAAGGTTAAGTTCAGACGGACCTCCTCGATCATGTCGGTCAGAGCCTTGTTGCAGTTCTCAAACCTGGTCTTCCAAAGGTTCGACTCTTTCTCCACTTTCTTCATCTTTTCTGTCATCTGAAAACCAAACAAACATAAAGATCTGAGGGTAAAACCCTGAACCCAAAGAGACTCCAACATGAAAAAAAAAAACTGAACCACATGAAGACCGGGGTGGACCCGAGCAGAACCTGATCTAAAACCTACGTTATCCATCTCCTTCCTGAAGCGCACATAGATCTCGTTGCTTTTAGCCAGCGTCGCCTGAAACTCGTCGAACTTCTGTCCGTAGAGCGTCAGCTGTGGACAGACAGGAAGACGTTCAAAACGAAATACTGAGAGTTCAAAGATCTGTACTGAGAGTTAGAAAATATATACTGAGAGTTAGAAAATATATACTGAGAGTTAGAAAATATATACTGAGAGTTAGAAAATATTTACTGAGTGTTAGAAAATATATACTGAGAGTTAGAAAATATATACTGAGAGTTAGAAAATATTTACTGAGTGTTAGAAAATATTTACTGAGAGTTAGAAAATATTTACTGAG
>NW_013952581.1:585707-587872 GCF_001266775.1 Austrofundulus limnaeus | reverse complement strand
GTAAAAAAAATGTACTCAGAGTTTGAAAATCCACAGTTACAAAATCTGCTTAAACTACTTGGTTAATTTTATTAAATGTAAAAAAATCTACTTAAGGTTAGGAAACTTCTTGATGTTCTTTAAAAAAGAAAGTAGGTGACAAATTTTTAGTTTGAGCTGTTTTTGAGTCAGTTAAACTCATTTTATTTCAATCTTAGCTGTTTTAAATTTAGTTTAAGCCACCTTTTATTTCAGTTTTAGCCTTTTTGATCGGTTTAAGCCATTTCTATTTCAATTTGAATTGTCTTTTTTTTAATCAGAATTTAAGCTGTTTCTGTTTCAGTTTAAGCTCTTCTATTCCAGTTCAGCTGTTTCATCATACTTTTAGCTGTTTTCAGTCCAGTTTAGGCTGTTTTGTATTTGGCGGCACGACGACTCAGTGGTTAACACCGACACCTCACAGCAAGAAGGTCCTGGGTTCGATCCCCGGTTTGGACCTTGGGGTCTTTCTGTGTGGAGTTTGCATGTTCTCCTCATGCTTGCGTTTATTTTCTCCAGGTACTCCGGTTTCCTCCACCACTAAAAACATGTACAGTAGGTCGCCTTCAGGCCCAGACCGCCCTTAAACAAGAGATCTGAGATCTCAGCGGGACTTGCCTGGTTAAATAACATTAAATAAATAAATAAATCCATGTTTTATATTTAGTTGTTTTCATCCCAGCTTAAGCTGTTTTTCAAGTTTTAGATATTTTATTCCAGTTTTAGCTGTTTTTATTTCAGTTTTAGCTGTTTTTTTCCCACTGTTTTAGCTGTTCTATCCCAGGTGTAATTCTTATATTTATGTTTAGTTGTTTCATCCCAGTTTTATAGTTTTTCCCCCCAGTTTAACCTGTTTTGTTAGTTTTAGCTGTTTTCATCCCAATTTAAGCCGTTTGTAATTCATTTTTGTGCTGTTATCCCAGTTTTAATTGTTGTCACTCAGGTTTAAGCTGTCTTCATTTCAGTTTAAGCTGTTTAATCCCATTTTAACTATTTTATCTTTGTTTTTGCTGTTTTATCACAGTTTTAGCTCATTTTTCCTAAGTTTTTGCTGTTTTCTTTCCAGTTTTAGCTGTTTTTATTTCAGTATTATCTTTTTTACCCCAGTTTTAGGTATTTTTTCCTCGATTTTAGCTGTTTTTTTAATTCCAATTCAATGTGTTATTTTTTTTATTGCAGCACTCAGCTTTAAAACCATGAAACCTTTTTGTTAGTCAGTCAGTTGTGATGAAAATAAAAAAGTGACGTCATGGAAGAAAAACAAATCAATCAGGTATGCTTTGTTTAAACGTATGAAACGTGCAGCTGGTGTTTGTGGAAATCATTTTCAGAGTTTAGCTGTGAAGTGAAATGTTTCTCTGAAAGCTGTGGTTGTGTTTGTGCTCCCAGGTGAGCTCTACCTGTCCCTGAGGTGGGTGGATTCACCTGTGCCTGCATGACAGTCGCCTGCTCTCTGAGTGTCTTAGCCTGCAGCTTCCACTCAGCGGCCTGAACCAGTAACTGGTTAGAAGAGAACAGAGATGCATTACAGATGGGTCTTTACCTTCTTCTTCATGGCCAGCTCCTGCTCCTTCATAGCGAAGCATTTCTTTGTTTTGTCAATAGCCTCCCTGAGCAGCTAACAGAGACAACACACAGTCAGGGTGCCTCAGTCAGACGCTGAGTCATGCTAAGTGTCACACAAACAACACGCCTCAAGTTCAGCTTTGAAGAACAAACAAGAAAACAGTCAAAACATCTGCACCAGGTTAAAACCACTTTAACTCCAGGTTAACTTCCTCACTTTTCACAGAACTCACTTCATGGAACCCCTCAACCTGAAGCTGGTCCAGGACTCATTCAAAAAGGTTTAAATACAAAACTGAACTCTATGACGAAGACTTGGAGTTCTTTAGTTTTTACTTGGAGTTATTTTGTTTTTATTTGGAGTTATTTAATGTTTACTTGGAGTTCTGTAGTTTTTACTTGGGGTTATTTAGTGTTTACTTGGAGTTTTTTAGTTGTCACTTAGAATTAGTTAGTGTTTAATTGGAGTTATTTATTTTTACTTGGAGTTTTTTATTTTTTACTTGGAATTCTTTAATTTTTACCCTGAGTTCTTTAGTATCCACTTGGAGTTCTTTAGTATCTACTTGGAGTTCTTTAGT
>NW_013952581.1:581662-583590 GCF_001266775.1 Austrofundulus limnaeus | reverse complement strand
GTTCCTTCTATTGTTTACTTGAAATTCTTTAGTTTTTACCTTGAGTTCATTAGAATTTACTTGGAGTTCTTTAGTTTTTACTTGAGGTTCTTTAGTGTTTACTTGGAGTACTGTAGTTTTTACTTGAGGTTATTTAGTGCTTACTTGGAGTTCTTTAGTTTTTAATTTGAGTTATTTGGTGTTACCTTGGAATTGTTTTGGTTTTATTTGGAGTTATTTAGTGTTTACTTGGAGTTCTGTAGTTTTACTTGGGGTTATTAAGTGTTTTCTTGGAGTTCTTTAGTGTTTACTTGGAGTATTGTAGTTTTTACTTGGGGTTATTTAGTGTTGACTTGGAGTTCTTTAGTTTTTAATATGAGTTATTTGGTGTTTCCTTGGAATTGTTTTTTTATTTGGAGTTATTTAGTGTTTACTTGGAGTCCTGTAGTTTTACTTGGGGTTATTTAGTGTTTACTTGGAGTTCTATAGTTTTACTTGGGGTTATTTAGTGTTTACTTGGAGTTCTTTAGTTTTTAATTGGAGTCATTTGGTCTTTTCTTGGAATTGTTTTGTTTTTATTTGGAGTTATTTAGTGTTTACTTGGAGTTCTCTAGTTTTTCTTGGGGTTATTTAATATTTACTTGGAGTTCTTTAGTTTTTACTTGGAGTTCTTTCTATTGTTTACTGCAATTTCTTTGTTTTTACTTGGAGTTATTTAGTGTTTTTTGAGTTCTTAGTGTTTACTTTGAGTTATTTAGGGTTTACTTGTAGTTGTTTAGTTTTTACTTTGAGTTCTTTAGTGTTTACTTGGAGTTCTTTATTTGTGTTTACTTGGAGTTCTTTAGTTTTCACTTGGAGTTATTTAGTGTTTACTAGTCTTTACTTGGAGTTCTTAGTGTTTATTTGGAGTTCTTAGTGTTTACTTTGAGTTATTTAGTGTTTACTTGGAGTTCTTTAGTTTTCACTTGGAGTTCTTTAGTTTTCACTTGGATTTCTTTAGTTTTCACTTGGATTTCTTAGAGTTCTTAGTATTTACTTGGAGTTCTTAGTGTTTACTTGGAGTTCTTAGTGTTTACTTGGAGTTATTAAGTGTTTACTTTGAGTTTTCTTTGGTTTTAACTCACATATTCTTTCTCTCGTTTGTGTTTGTCTTCGGCCTCGCTCAGCAGAGCATTGGCCTGCTGCAGCTTAGCTTCAGTCAGCTTGTGTTGGAGGTCTCTGTGCTTGTTGATCTTCTCTAGGCTCTACAGGAAGATGAAGCAGTTAAAACACCGAAACAGCAGCACATCTGCTCCTCCTCCTGCTCCTCCTCCAGCTCCTCCTCACCTCCTCCCTCCTCTCGTACTGAGTCATCAGGTTCTCTAGTTTGTCATTCAGGTTGGCGTTTTCTCGGCACAGATTGTCATTGCGTGCGCTGTGCAGCTCGATTTGAGCCTGGATCTCTGTCAGCGTGTCCTGGAAGTGGGAGGTGATCTCCTTCCTCTTCTCCTCATCCTCACGGCAGCGCAGCAGGGTCTCCTCCTACAGGAGAGACCCAGAAACCGGTCGAGATCTGAATAAAGACCAGGCTGTTACAAACACTCAGCAGGCTGTTACATGCCCTAACCAGACTCTTATGTACCCTCAACAGGTTACGTACCCTCATCATGCTGTTACGTACCCTCATCATGCTGTTACGTACCCTCATCATGCTGTTACATACCCTCACCATGCTGTTACGTACCCTCATCATGCTGTTACGTACCCTCATCATGCTGTTACGTACCCTCATCATGCTGTTACGTACCCTCACCATGCTGTTACGTACCCTCATCATGCTGTTACATACCCTCACCATGCTGTTACGTACCCTCATCATGCTGTTACGTACCCTCACCATGCTGTTACGTACCCTCACCATGCTGTTACGTACCCTCACCATGCTGTTACGTACCCTCAGCATGTTGTTA
>NW_013952581.1:574112-579515 GCF_001266775.1 Austrofundulus limnaeus | reverse complement strand
GTATGTATATGTATATATACAGTATGTATATATTTATTTATTTTTACCTACATGTTCGCTGAGAACCATCAGGGGGTGCTGCAGCACCGTCGACACCCTGACTTCTCTGACAGTGAACAGTTTGAGGTCTAAATAATTGAAAGACAGAGGCGTGTGTGCGTATGGATCTGCTGCAGCGAAGATCTTTATTTTCTGTAAAAAATAATGGACTTTCTGCTCACCTGAGGCACAATTCAAGCACCTGACCAGATCAAACTTGACCTTTAAAGTCTCGATGCTCAGGAACTGAACCCAGAATTGATTCAGTCTCACACATTTCACTGCATTCTGCAAAAAGTCAATTTATTCAGAAATATAAGAACATGCACCTATATGAATAAATTTGTTTTAAACCTTTTTCCCTGAATAACTTTAGCTGTGTTGACGGCATGAATAATGTTCAGCTGAAACAGGCAGCAGGAGGAAAATAACATCTGACATGAAGGCAAAATAGAATAAATATATAATATAGTGTATTATATATCATTTTATTTAAATAAAATCAATGAGCAAAAAATTGTAATAAATAAATTAAAATATGAATTTTAATGTCCTTCATTCAGTTTCTGACGGAATCTCTTCCAACAACTATTCATTTTCTTCTCTAAAGCCCAGGCTTTTATTTTGAAGAGCATCGACCAACTTTATTTTGAAACTCCAGGTCTCTTCCCATTTGTTGTTTGAGTTTAAAAACCTGAATTCTTTTCATCAAACAAGGGCGGTCATGATGGAAAAATCTCCACAGCACAGATGCAGTGCCTCGGGATCTGCTGCATCACTGCCGGGCAGAAACGCAGAGTAAAATGTAAGCCTCAGACTAACAGTCTCTGACTGGAAACTGTGAGTCAGATCAAAGAACGTCTTGACCCGTGAGCGGCAGGAAGTTCTGATGGCACCACAGGTTCTGTTTGATGGTTCTACTGGGTTTGATGGAAGCTCAGATATGATGGAAGCCAATGAGAGTCTGGGTGTTTGACCTTTGACCTCTGGGGAGGATTTGAAAGTTTGACCAGGAGCTGAAACTACTTTCACCTCTTTGGGATGTTTTCAATCTTAGATTTTATTGGCTGTTAAATTATTTACTTTTATTCCACAGTTAAAGTTTGTAAAATGTAAAAAAAAAAAAAAAATTATCCACAGATCCTCTTCCCTTCGCACTGAGTTTTTCTCCTCTCTGATCCTCTTGTTTGTATTTTTCTGCCTCTCCGGTAAAAATCTGTTATCGGGCTTGCAGCACACGTGCACGGCTCGTGTACGTGCAGAGAATCTGAACAGGTCGGGTTGCACGAGTTTAGCAGACTTTTGATAATGAAACGTGCAGCTGCACAGCAGGAAGTTAATAACTGATGGATTAACCTCGGACTGAACAACAAATAAACAGGAAGAGATTCAGAAATCTGTGAAAAATAAACTGATTTATTCAGACCACACGGCTGGAACGAAAAGAAAAACATTTATTATTTCTTATGATGAGGGATGGATTCAAGATTTTATCTCAAAACATCACATTTAAATTTTAAAGGGGCAATATCATGTAAAATCAACTTTTTTGAGTTTTATATCATGTTATAATGTTCTACTCTCATAAAAAACATGCCCAAAGCCTTGCTTTGACTCATTCATGCATGTTTGACAAATCCTGCGCCGGGGGAGGGGCTGGCACTCCATCCTCCCTGGTGCTGCTTGGTCTCCTGAGGTGTGGCTCTTGGTTCCTGTGGGTGGCCCCCGGCCGGGGTGGCTGCCGGGTTCGGGGGGGTGGTCGGCTTGGGGGGGGATGCACTTGGCCGTTGGCGGTGTGGTGGGGTGGTCATGGGTGTGGCTTCTCTGCGGCGGGGGGCTGGCTGGGCGTCCTGGTGCGGCCCGGGCCTTGGCTATCTGCTCCTCTTCACCTCAGAATGATTGGGTCTACCTCCTGGGTTCGGGTGTGTGCTGCCTCCATTAGGGGGTGGGTACATGTCCTGGACCTGGGGGGTATAGAGTGTGTATCGGGGGTATGAGTGGAATGTGGCGTCCTTGTATGTCTTTGACTGAGTGGGGGTGAGGATGAGGGTGGGATGGTGCGATTGTGTATGTTTGGGTATTTGTCAGACTGCAGTCTGGGCTGCCCCTACTGCTGGTTTATCTGGGGGCCCGCTGCTACTCAGCCCCCCGGTGAGGTGTGCAGCTGGCTGCCGGCGTGCCGGGGGTTCCCGGGGTCTGGGGCTGGGCGCTGGGTGTGTGCCGGCCTGATCTGGTGACTGCGTGCTGGGGCTCGGGGCCTGTGGCCCTGTTGGGCTTTGGCCTGGAGGGGGTGCGCCCTGGGAGCCCGGACCTCTGTGCCCTTTCCTGGATTTGCTCTGGTATGGCGGGTGCTGGTGGGGCACATGAGTTTGGCGCTGCTGGCCCCGGGGGCTGTGCKTGTGGTCGCTGGGGGGACTCTCCCAATTCTCCCCTATGGTCTGATCTGGGGGATGGGTGGGCGGATCTTCCCGTGCGGGTGCTCCTTGGGGCTCTGCGCTCGGGATTCCTCTCAGGCCCTTGGGCTCTGGTCTTCCCTATGTCTGCCTCGTGTCTTGGGGGTTGGGTCTCGGTCCTCCACAGTCACTATTAAATATTCCATTGGAGAAATCTTGTATATACACGCATGTTCACAACTGCTCACAAACAGGTGTTCTGATCCAGGGGTTCTGACAGGTCACTGAGTGTGTATATATGTCTATGTGTATATACTGACAATATTTATGAGTGTAGGCATGTATGTATGTATATCTTTATATATGAATGGGTATGTGTGTATATTTATATATGCCCTCCATGTATTTATCCTTTTATTTTTCAGGTGAGCGGACAGATGTTGGGTGTGTGGTCCTGTGTTTTGTTGGTGTATATTTAATATACTTCTAATCTCTATTTCAATCTTTCTAATTACTTCTCTCTCTGTTTTTCTCTTTCCATTTTCTCTTCACTTAAAAAAAAGTCACTGATGATGAAGAAATAAATAAACTAATAACATTTGGTTTCGTTTTCTACTGAAGTGACAAAAAAAAGAGAAATCCTACAGCATTTTTAGGCAGCCATGCTAAGGAGCAAGATGACAGGTGGAGACCAGAAATGCCGTTTTGGACCAGAAATGCACCTGGGACGTGTCTTTAAGCTGAGCTTCCTCATCACGGAGCACACCTCCCCACCCCCCACCCCACAAACCCCTCCCATGACTCCTGCAGGCTCTCGGAAGTAACAAAGCAAACGAGTGAAATTGAAAGTGAAACTTAAACTGTCTGCTGAGCTCCTTACTACTTCTCATTCAGTGAAGCTTTTTTCAGATTCAAAATACCTTTGAGGAAATGTATTTTCAGATGCCAAGTAAACTGCATCATGGCGCACACACGCCCCCGCCCCACCCCGACTGAAATGGGCGGGACAGAAGCRGAAGGTGGTTCTTAAAGAGACAGAGGCCAATTTCAAGGYGTTTAGAAGAGGAAGTGATGAGAAGATAAGTTTATTTTCTATTTAAACATAAAAACAACATTTTAATAACAGCTAAAGGTGACATAGATACTTTATTATGGTATAGTATTTAAATATATGCCTGAGAAACACATAACATTGGCCCTTTAAATTCTCCAGTTTGACAAAACACCACAATTTAGTTTAGTTTATTTGATCAGGGCCTTATGGTGGAACAGTGGTTAGTTCTGCTGCCTCACAGAATGAAGGTTGTGGTTTGAACCCTGGTCTGGACCTGCGATTTGAAAGAAAATAAATACAGAAAAAAGAGATTTTACTGTTTTTATGGGGACATATTTGTAATTAAAGTAAAATACTTAGAAAAGTTCCTAAAACTAAAAGTGAATGAGCCAATGTTTTGATTTATAAACAGCTAAAAGAAAAAAAACACAGAACAGAAAAATAAAAAATAGAAAAACGCTGACTCAGCAGTCAGACAAGTTGAGACAGAAATGAGTCAAAGAGGACGAAGGACAGCAGACGAGGAGGACACATGGACAAGAGAACGTCGGGTGAATGATGAGATATTTGGTCCTCAGAGAACCGGACCGGAACAGATCGGAGGATCTCATCAGCAGTAAAACGATCTGACCCAATCAAAAGTTTGATTAATGAACCATCTGCAGAGGCAATCAGAGAAACTGGTCTTTAACTGTCCTGACCTCCTCTCAGGTCCACTCTGCCTCCATCTGTATCAGTTTCCAGAACACGAGCAGAATAAATACATCAGAGCAGAAACACTTCCACCTGCTTTTAGATTTTATTAAACAAAGATGAATTTAAAGTTCAGCCAGAAACATCAGCTCTTCTGATTAACAAGTGTCCATGAGACATAAAACAATAAATTCATCAAAATGACAAACGAGTCCTTGAGTTTCAAGAAGTTTATTGTTTTAGTCGGTTTGTAAATCTGAGTTTTTCTTGTTTTAATGACAGAAATCCTGTCGATTATCTACTTAGAGTAAAAAAAATATGATGTTTTAAACTGGTAAAAAATACCTGGAATATGTCCCGTGGAAAAACACGTGGGACGGATACCGGTGAAAAACTGTCGGGACATGCGCAGGTGAGAAACATCTGGGACAAGTGTAGTTTAAAAAAACTATTGGGACATGAACTGAAAGACTCTTGGGACTTGTAACAGTGAAAAACACCCGGGACTGGTGAAAAACTATCGGGACACGTTTTGACAAAAAGGACTCAGGACATGGGCTGGTGAAAAATACCCAGAATAATCACAGTTGGAAAACTCAAGGGAAACATACTTGTGAAAAGCTCTTAGGACAAGTACCGGTGAAAAACTCTTGTGAAAGGTAAAAGTGAATAACAAGTGGGACATGTATGGGTGAAAACCTCTCTGGACTTGTACAGGTAAAAAACACCCGGGGTAGGTAACATGCCCCAATCGTGGGTAATCGGGAGAATCGGGACGATTCCCGCTGGGCCGGATCATTGATGGGCCGGTCCGGTGGGTGTAGTTAGTACGGGGACGATGGGACGAAAAAATCTGATCAAAACTGATGTGATGAACTTCTGTTAGTTCACTGACGCTCCCACAGAGCTGCAGCAGCAAAGACAGCCCGCTCCCCCTTCCCTTCCGTGCAGCACACACAAGTGTTTGTTCTTCTATACTTATGGGGACTTTGCATTGACTTCCATTCATTTACTGGTCATTTCTACAGCCTAACCCTGACCCACCAACATTATTTTCCCCAACGGGGACCGAGCTTTTCTCCCCGTAAGGAACTGTGGATCCTCACCACCAGGATGTGTTTACCGGGAAAATGGTCCCCACCAGGCTACAAAAACCTGTAGACACACACACACACACACACACACACACACACACACACACACACACACACACACACACACACA
>NW_013952581.1:569566-573153 GCF_001266775.1 Austrofundulus limnaeus | reverse complement strand
CTTGAGAAATCACTGTCAGTAAATAAGAGTGTTGTGTGATTATGTTAAGCATTTCTACGATACTCATTGTCAAAGACTTGGTCATAATAAAGGTGATGGTTATTATTATTAGTATTTAAAATCGAAAAGAACCCGTTTCCTCGTATATTAACTATATTAATATTAATCGATATTAATTAGGTTAAATATGAGAAGTTATGTTGGAGGTAATCTCTACAGCTGACTTCAGGTGGCAGTAAAAATAACCCAATACTTAATCCATCAATATTTAATCCGTGCCCATGTCTGTTGATGTAGGAGCTGAGAGTCAGAGGCAGATTCTGTCAGGTGAGTGGTGAAGGTGCTGGGCAGGTGTGAATGAAATATAAAATGTTTACTCAAATTAAAATTTATTTTGTGTGCATTCTAGTCAGCTGGCCCAGGCCAGAGAGGATACATAATCCCTCCAGCGAGTCCTGGGTCTTCCCTGGGGCCTCCTACCAGTCGGATGTGCCCGGAATACCTCTAAACGTCCAGGAGACATCCTGTTCAGATGAACCACCTCAACTGACTCCTTTCAATGTGGAGGAGCAGCGGCTCTACTCTGAGCTCCCTCTGGATGACAGAGCTCCTCACCCTATCTCTAAGGCTAAGCCTACAAAGGGAGTTCATTTCTGCTGCTTGGCTCAAGGGTCTGGTTCTTTTGGTCATGATCCACGCCTCATGACCAAAGGTGGGGTTGGAACGAAGACAAACCAGTAAATCAAGAGCTTTGCCTTTTGACTCAGCTCTTTCTTCACCACGACTGACCGAAGCAATGCCCTCATTACTGGCGAGGCCCCACTCCGTCGATCCATCTCCCGCTCCATCCTACCATCACTCGTGAACAAGACACCCAGATACTGAAACTCCTCCATTTGGGGCAGAGACACTCCCCCGACCCGGAGGAGGCATTCCACCCTTTCTAGGTTGAGAACCATGGCCTCAAACTTAGAAGAACTGACCTTCATCCCACTGTGAAGCACCCCAGTGCACACTGAAGGTCTTGGTCTGTAGACGCCAACAGAACCACATCATCTGCAAACAGCAGAGATGAGACCCTGTGGTTCTCAAACCAGACCCCTCCTCTCCATGTGTGCACCTTGAGATCCTGTCCATAAACACTAACAGGATCAGAGACAAGGGACAGGTCCATGGAGTCCAGAGAACAAGCTTGACTTTGTGTCAAGAATGCAAACTAGGGGTGTAAGAAAATATCGATACACTGAAATATCACAATATTTCATTTCCTGATACTGTATCGATATTCTAAAGCCCTGTATTGATTTTTTATTAAGGTTTAAAATGTCAACTTTCCTGCCAGCCGTTCATTTTTATGTTGTAGTTCAGCCTCTGACCACTAGTTGGCAGCAGTGAGRCAGKCATTTGGCTCCTCTACCTCTTGAGGTAGAGGCTATTGTTAAGCGTTGGGTGACCATTTTGTAAATTAACATTAAAAACTAAAAGCTGTAAAAAATACATTTTAAAACTATTTATTGGCAAAATTTAGTCTAATAATTGAAAACATGGATGAAATAAGAAATATGAAACGAATAAAATTAAATGCATACAAAGCAGAACACAGCTAAATGTATCAAAAGTACGTCTATGTAATATTAGAATTTTCTGAGACAATGAAATTTGGTTTTTCATTTTTTTCCAGTAAGAGGTTTCTATTAATTATTATTATTATTATTATTTAAAAGAATTTTTGGACAAAAAAATCGCAATATATCGCAATATATGGGGATATATCGTATCGTGACCCCTCTGTCATGATATGTATCGTGTCGCTAAATTCTTGCCAATACACAGCCCTAATGCAAACACAGCTCCTGTTCTCTGGACATGTACTGTTAAAAACACCAGAGACATGTACGAGTGAAAACCCCCAACCTGGGACAGGTACTGGACTGAGTCAAATAACTGATCCCACATGTTTTTAATCCATCTGAGTTCAATGTTTTATTAGACCTTCTCAGAAAACATTTTTACACCTTCATGGAGCAGAACAGAGCTGGATTCACAACCATTATCAGAAAAGAAGCCTGGGGCTGGTCCTGGTCCAGGTCCAGAGATTCTGTCTCCTCCTCAGTCTTTCATTCCTTCAGCAGATTTTATTGGACAGTAAAAACCTGGACGAGAGTCGAGAAAAAGGAGGCTCTAGGTTTCATGCCCTGAGTGAACCTCAGAATTTCTGGGTTCTGATCCCAACCTCTGGTCCAGCCCACGGGTCCAGACCTGGGATCCAGACCGTAGCGTCCTGAAGTGAACAGATTTTCCTCCGAGCGGAGGCTGTTTGCTCTCCCGTGCGGAGGTGTTGAATAAATGAGCAGCTGCTCTGACAGATGTTTGCCTCTGGATCTGTGTAATAAAGCAGCTCCAGATTATTGCCTCACGCAGACTTTATTCACTTATTGATTGAATATTTAAACGCTTGAAGCTGGAGCCAGATAATGAAGAGCCATGACACTTAGAGGAGCTAAAACCAGCTGATGGATTTATAACAGTTTACAGTAAACACGTCGGGTTTAAAGTTCACTTTTATAGAATTATTTTGCGTTCTGTAAAAATATCCTCAGACTTTTCTGCGATGGAGATTAAATAAAGTAAAAACAAATCCAGTCAGATTTAATCCCAAACAATCATCAGTTTAGAGCTAACAGTTTTCAGTTTATTAAACAAGTTGTCTCTCAGCGACTTTGGGCCCAAAGATTCTACATTTAGTTTCTGGTTGGGTCCGGTTCTGTCATAATATTCTGTCAGAACGTTCTGGATGCTCAGCAGCTCTGGTTCCAAACTCCACAAACTGTTTAAAATCATTTCCCTCCAACTTGTCCTGTCCAACTCTGTGTGAGAGCGCGCCTGCTGACAGAGTCCAGGCCAGCGGCATGAATAAAAGATGGACCCGCTCAGCAGAACCCGAGCAGGACCAGAGAGCGGGGTGGCTGCAGTAACACACTCTCAGGTCTGCATCACACAGATGTTGTCAGGATGTTTTACTCAGTTTAGCTCCTGGAAACCTCCTGATTTTTATTCTGCTGGGCAGGAAAAGGACCAGTTCTGAGGAAAACTGAGCCCAGTCTGAGGTTCTGTACGGTTCTGACCTGGAGGAGCTGTCCTCTTTGTGAGAACGCTCATTCAGATCATTTTTAGTTGCGTATGTTTTTCAACACATCTTTACACAATTTTCCTTTTTCAACTGTTTATACAGCGGGTAAAATAAGTATTGAACACGTCACCATTTTTCTCAGTAAATATATTACTAGAGGGGCTAATGACATGAAATTTTCACCAGATGTCGGTAACAACCCAAGTGATCCATACATACAAAGAAATCAAACCATAAATGACCAGAAATGAAGTTATTTGTAATAATGTGGAATGGCACAGGGAAAAAGTATTGAACACACTTACTGAAATTTATCTAATACTTTGTACAAAAGCCTTTGTTGTCAATGACAGCTTCAAGACGCCTCCTGTATGGAGAAACTTCTTCATCATCCTGGTAGATGGAAGCAGATTTTTATCAAGAATGTCTCTGTACATTTTTCCACTCATCCTTCCTT
>NW_013952581.1:567096-569199 GCF_001266775.1 Austrofundulus limnaeus | reverse complement strand
AAGGAAGGATGAGTGGAAAAATGTACAGAGACATTCTTGATAAAAATCTGCTTCCATCTACCAGGATGATGAAGAAGTTTCTCCATACAGGAGGCGTCTTGAAGCTGTCATTGACAACAAAGGCTTTTGTACAAAGTATTAGATAAATTTCAGTAAGTGTGTTCAATACTTTTTCCCTGTGCCATTCCACATTATTACAAATAACTTCATTTCTGGTCATTTATGGTTTGATTTCTTTGTATGTATGGATCACTTGGGTTGTTACCGACATCTGGTGAAAATTTCATGTCATTAGCACCTCTAGTAATATATTTACTGAGAAAAATGTTGACGTGTTCAATACTTATTTTACCCGCTGTATATCAAAACGTTCATGTCTTTATGTTTGTCTTTTTGAAAATGAGTGGAGCTATCTTCAACATAAAACCCTCTAAAATGTTTATAAATCTTTACTGCACTTTTCCCCTTTTGTTCTGCTTCTGTTTTAAACTTCTTTGTGCTAATTTTGGCTTCCTTCAGCTTTTATTTCATCATAGCTTTTTTCTGATTTCTTAGCTACCATTCAGACCTTTTTCTCTTATTCTTCTGCTAATTTAAACATTTTTTGCCTCTTTAAGTGTATTTTTGCTATTTTAGACATATTAGCTGCTAATTTCGGCTATTTCAGCTAGTTTTGCTATATTTAGGCTAGTTCAAACGTTTTTAGCTATTGAGCAAAAATCTTACAGCATTACGCATTCATGCAGCATTTTTTGCAGAAAATACAAATGAATGAATATAAATTAAATTATTTTTATTATTTGTTTTGTTTTTGTTACAAGTTTTGACTGAACTGTAAAGCACTTTTGTTGTTTTTAATATGCTTTATAAATAAATTTGACATTGACAATATTTTTGTATTTTTTTGTACAAAGTTGAAGTCGTAGAGTCGCTGCTCCTCCACGTTGAGAGGAGCCAGTTGAGGTGTGGTTCATCTGGTTAAGATGATGCCTCCTAGCCTGGCCCTTTCCTTCCTACGCAGCTCCGATCAATTCTAGTTTCCCTTCACTCCGTCTGGGACTTCTCCTATTGAGAAGGATTTCGCTGGCAGATTTTTAGCCGGGCCAATCAGAGAACAGAACGTCGATTTTCTGCGCAGTGTCTGTTAGTTAGTTTAGCATACGGCAGTGGAGGAAGTGAATGAAGTCAGTCTGTGTTGATAAGGCTTCCAAATTAAATTAAATTAAATTTGTCTGACAAAGCAGCAGCTTTCATTTACAGTCATCTCGTTCAGCTCGGTACTTTTCTTCTCTCAGTAGGGTTGTTTACAGCGCACACGATGTCAGGTTAGCTTCTTAGCTTAGCCTCCTTCACAGCGACACTTCAGCAGAGGCCACGCCTCCTGCAAGAATCGCTTCTCTATGCAGCGAGTCCAGACCCTTGTACGAAGCAAAGTGAAGGACAGGGTCTGGTTTTTACCAGGCTACATGCCTCCTGGACACCTCCCTGGTGAGGTGTTCAGGGCACGTCCCACTGGGAGGAGGCCCAGAGGAAGACCCAGGACACGCTGGAGGGACTACGTTTCTCAGCTGGGAACGCCTTGGGATTCCTCCGGAGGAGCTGGACCAAGTGGCTGGAGAGAGGGAAGTCTGGGTCTCTCTTAGGCTGCTGCCCCTGAGACCTGACCCTGGATAAGAGGAAGAAAACGGACGGATGGACATTACCCTCCCTGGACCTTCCCTCGGTTGTGAACCTACAACATTCTCTGAAGGTCCTAGAGGGACTCCTGTTGACCCATCTGAGTAAGCAAACAAGCACACATCAGGACCCCCTGCAGTTTGCTTATCGTCGTGGAGTTGGAGTTGACGACGCCATCATACACCTGCTTCAACAAACCCACTGTCATCTGGACAGAGCAGGCAGCACTGTGAGGATCGTGTTCTTTGATTTCTCCAGTGCTTTTAACACAATTCAGCCTGAGTTGCTTTGTCTGAAACTCCAGAAGACTCAGGTGGAGGCCTCAACAATCGCCTGGATCAAAGGTGATTGAGGTGGTTGAGGAATATAAATAACTTGGTGTTCATCTGGACAACAGACTGGACTGGAGACTCAACAGTGAAGCAG
>NW_013952581.1:564659-566469 GCF_001266775.1 Austrofundulus limnaeus | reverse complement strand
GCATCAGAGCCAGGGACCTAAAAAGGCTAAACAACCTGATAAAGAAGGCTGGTTCTGTTCTGGGGACAACTGTGGAACCTCTGGAGATGATGGTGCAAAGAAGGATTTTACATAAAATCAAGAACATTGTGGACAACCCTGACCATCCTCTTCATCAGACTGTCATAGAAAGACCGCTCCAACCACCACCTCACCGTGCTGACCAAGTCCAAACAGTAGATAAATAAAATCAGGGTTAAAGTCTGAAGTGACAAATAAAAACTGATGAAAACAGGTGAAATGTTGGTTAAACAGGAGGATAAAGAAGCTGGTTTACCTGAACTAATGTTCAGAAGTGATGTGGAGGTGTTTTATTTTTATTTAACCGTTCTGTTGGACCTTTCAGTCCGACCTCTCAGGATGAAACTGACACTCCTGCTCAGCTAAGCTAACACTGTTAGCATCAGGCTAAACAGGAAGTACACAGAAAACATAAAAACTGTTGGAAAAAAATCACCAAGATCAGAGTCGGTCTGGATGAGTTCTGATCCAGGTTCTGTCTGAACCTCAACCAGTTTTCATGTCAAAAGTTTAAAGTTCAGGAGATTTTAGGAAAATAAAATTATTTTTTTATGCAAATTCCTCTGTAAGTTTTAGAAGTTTACATTCTGAGCAGAAAACTGACGACTCAGCAGAACGTTTCTGTCCTGATCCTGCAGAAAACACAGAACCGGGCCTTCCCAGAACAGGCCGGACCTTTGAAAACAACTTAACTCAGTTTGAGTCGATGAAAACGTCTCGGTTTGGCTTTGGAACCGGAACGCTCCTGAACAAAACAAACTCATGAACAAGTAAAACAGGAACATTTGCAGGAACTGCAAGAAAAAGTACACGTCTAATGTTAATGTCAAACACCTGGGACAGGTGAGAGTGGGCGGGGCCAGTGAGGAGCTGACAGACAGGAGCTCAGGTAGGATCAATGACAAATCAACAAAAAACACTTTATTAAAACAAATGAACAAATATGAAGATATTGATTAAATTAAATTAATGATAAAATTAAATGTGTTTTATTAAATAAAAAGTTAAAGTAGAAACAAAATGTAACATTGTTTTTAATCAGAGGTTTATTTTCTGTTCCACATTTCATCAAATGTTTTTATTTTTGCTGCATTTAAAAATGAGGAATTTCTATTAATTTGTGTGTAAAATTGAATATTTAAGGCATCAGTGTTTGAACGTGTCGTAAAGGATTTAGTTTTACGGCCTGTCGGCTGATCACAGCCTCGTCTGTCAGGATTCAGGTCAGACTGGATTTACACAAACTGCTAATTAGAAAAAAGAGAATTAATTCTCTGAGAACAACGTTTAAATCCTGACATGTCAGGACTTCGGTTCCCCTGCGGGGTGCTGCCGGTGAACCTGGTTCTGCTGGTTCTGTGGGTTTGTTCTGTTGGACTGAGATAAAAACTCAACGTTCGGGTCGGCCCGCAGAGGAAGCCTCTGCTGCGGTTCAAGTTAATTTATGGAAATCCAGGATCAAACCGGGCTTCAGGCTCAGAGCTCCTACAAGGTGATGGAGGAGGTTTGGAGTTTCAGGCGGGCGTTCTGGTTCTGGTTCTGTAGAGCTGCTTGTCCTGGACCTCTGAGATCCTGATGAGCAGGGTCCAGTTTGAACTATTAGTTTCTGCTGGTTTTGTTAGATTGGAGTTATTTGTAAAAGCAGATAAACTTTGTCTCTAAACAAGAGACATCTGTGAGGACAGATGTCTGTCTGTCCTCACAGATGTCTCAGTCTGTCCTCACAGATGTCTCAGTCTGTCCTCACAGA
>NW_013952581.1:561066-563434 GCF_001266775.1 Austrofundulus limnaeus | reverse complement strand
TCTCAGTCTGTCCTCACAGATGTCTCAGTCTGTCCTCACAGATGTCTCAGTCTGTCCTCACAGATGTCTGTCTGTCCTCACAGATGTCTCCGTCTGTCCTCACAGATGTCTCTGTCCTCACAGATGTCTCTGAGACAGATGTCTCCGTCTGTCCTCACAGATGTCTCTGAGACAGATGTCTCTGTCTGTCCTCACAGATGTCCGTCTGTCTTCACAGATGTCTCCGTCTGTCCTCGCAGATGTCTCTGAGACAGACGTCTCTGTCCTCTCAGATGTCTCCATCTGTCCTCACAGATGTCTCCGTCTGTCCTCACAGATGTCTCTGTCTGTCCTCACAGATGTCTCTGTCTGTCCTCACAGATGTCTCCGTCTGTCCTCACAGATGTTTCCGTCTGTCCTCACAGATGTCTGTCTGTCCTCACAGATGTCTCTGAGACAGACGTCTCTGTCCTCACAGATGTCTCCGTCTGTCCTCACAGATGTCTGTCTGTCCTCACAGATGTCTCTGTCTGTCCTCACAGATGTCTGTCTGTCCTCACAGATGTCTCTGTCCTCACAGCTGTCTCTGAGACAGACGTCTCCGTCTGTCCTCACAGATGTCTCCGTCTGTCCTCACAGATGTCTCCGTCTGTCCTCTCAGATGTCTGTCTGTCCTCACAGATGTCTGTCTGTCCTCTCAGATGTCTCTGTCTGTCCTCACAGATGTCTGTCTGTCCTCACAGATGTCTGTCTGTCCTCACAGATGTCTCTGTCTGTCCTCTCAGATGTCTCTGAGACAGATGTCTCCATCTGTCCTCACAGATGTCTCTGTCTGTCCTCACAGATCTCTGTCTGTCCTCACAGATGTCTCTGTCTGTCCTTTCAGATGTCTCTGAGACAGATGTCTCCATATGTCCTCACAGATGTCTCCATCTGTCCTCACAGATGTCTCCATCTGTCCTCACAGATGTCTCCGTCTGTCCTCACAGATGTCTCTGAGACAGACGTCTCTGTCTGTCCTCACAGATGTCTCCATCTGTCCTCACAGATGTCTCCTTCTGTCCTCTCTTCTGCAGGTTTGTTTCACATGAGTTCACCTGCAGAGACAAACCTGCATTAATGAATTCATGCATTAATGCAAAGTGACCGGTCTGAGAGCAGAGACATTAAAAACAGTCATTACACGTTGAGTTCGACACAAAACCAGTTAATTCCTCTGGAAGCAGAATGGTGTTCCTCTGAGGCGTCTGTGCTTCTAAGTGTTTCTGATGGAAACTAAAAGCTGTGAATTGAGATGCAGCAGAACTCTGCAGCAGCCTGCTTTAATGAAAACTGCTTTGTTTGAATTAATTTCAGACGTCAGGGGAAGGAGGATTCTGCCCTTCGGAGAACCCCAGGGGTCCCAGGTTGGGATGTTGGGGTGGGGTATTGCAAACAGAGAAGAGGCCTGTAGAACAGGAGAGTCCACTTTTTAAACGCAGGTTTGGTTTTATTAAAGCAGAAGAGACAACAACAGGTTTTAGTTTGGTGCTGGTTAATGGCACAGTATGAGGGCCAAAATTAAGACTATAGCTGCTCCGATGCTAACGCCAGCTTACCCATGCTAATCGCTAGCATCTCTGATGCTAAAACTAGCTCATTCATGCTAGTCGCTAGTTTCTTTGATGCTAACACCAGCTTATCCATGCTAGTTGCTAGCCTGTTGAATACTAACGCCAGCTTATTCATGCTAGTCTCTAGCCTCTTCGATGCTAACGCCAGCTTATCCATGCCAGTCGCTAGTCTTGCTGATGCTAAAACCAGCTTATCCATGCTTGTTTCTAGCTTCTTTGGTGCTAATGCCAGCTTATCCATGCTAGTTGCTAGCTTCTTTGATGCTATTGCCAGCTTATCCATGCTAGTTGCTAGCCTCTCTGATGCTAACACCAGCTTATCCATGCTAGTTGTTAGCCTCTCCTATGCTAACACTAGCTTATCCATGCTAGTTGCTAGCCTCTTTGATGCTAATGCCATCCTATCCATGCTAGGTGCTAGTCTCTCCGATGCCAACACCAGCTTATCCTTGTTAGTCGCTAGCCTGTCCAATACTAATGGCAGCTTATTCATGCTAGTCACTAGCCTCTTTGATGCTAATGACAGCTTATCCATGCTAGTCGCTAGCCTCTTTAATGCTAATGCCATCTTATCCATGCTAGTCACTAGCCTCTTTGATGCTAATGACAGCTTATCCATGCTAGTCGCTAGCCTGTTGAATACTAACATCAGCTTATCCATGCTAGTCACTAGCCTCTTTAATGCTAATGCCAGCTTATCCATGCTAGTCGCTAGCCTCTTCAATGCTAATGCCATCTTATCCATGCTAGTCTCTAGCCCAGGGGTGCCCAAACAT
>NW_013952581.1:558593-560835 GCF_001266775.1 Austrofundulus limnaeus | reverse complement strand
AAATCTACATGTGAGGTTAAATCTGATCTAAATATTTCTTGTTGTCATTTCATGTTTCACGTTTAATCCTAATAAATCAAAGATAAAGTCAACACCATGACTGTAAACTACCTTCACTACAGCCCTTTTATATAGTCATTTGACCAATGGAAACACTGTGTTTCTACATAGGATAACAGGTTACAACATTGTAACTTTGGCAACTGTTCGTAGGCCAATCAAATGGCTTGGCGGGCCAAATTTGGCCCGCGGGCCCCACTTTGGGCTCCTCTGCTCTAGCCTCTCCGATGCCAACACCAGCTTATCCGTGCTAGTTGCTAGCTTCTTTGATACTAACGTCAGCTTATCCATGCTAGTCACTAGCCTCTCTGATGCCAACGCCAGCTTATCCATGCTAGTCACTAGCCTCTCTGATGCTAACGCCAGCTTATCCATGCTAGTTGCTAGCCTCTCCGATGCTTATACATAGTCACTAGCCACTCTGATGAAGATCAATAGCTGGGTTAGAAATAGATATAGCCTCCTGCTACAAGGATGTAGCAACCACTGGTTGAGCAGTATTCTTAATTTTGGCCCTCATACCATGCCATACTGATGTTCTTCCATGTTGGACTACAGTTTGTCACAGACCTGCAGCAGGATGTGTGTCTGCTGTTTCTATAAATTTCATTATTGTTATTTATGTCTGAAAGGATGTTCTCTGCTTCCTGTGGTGACGACCTTCCAGTCCAACCATTTCAAATTTTTAAAGTTGACACTCGTTCCAGAAACTAATCAGAATTCATCAAGAAATCCTGACAACCATTGTTCAGACGGTGGAATTTCAAAGGTCAGAGCAACCTGAAACTAATAAACGAGTTGTGAAAATGAGGCCACCCTGCTGTCATTCTGAGTTTCCTTCAACTTGTTTATCTTCAGGAAAACAAACTGGAGCCGACGAGTGGCTGAGAGGAAACTTGGCTTGAAAATCAGAAGAAATCCTAAAATCCGATGTAAATAAATGTTAATAAACTGGAGCAAAGCAACAGAAACTTACAGTTTAGTTGAACTGTTCTCTGAAAAGAAACATTTTTTTGTTTGATTCTTGCAAAAAGAAACAAACGTATTTGATAAATTCATATTTATTTCACTTTTAGGATTCAACTTCGTCCTCTGTCAGAGCTTCCTCTGTTGTGTGTTTGATAAACTGTTCTTTCTCCTGACACGGACCGTTTTCAGTTCTCCTTGGTTTAAACTCTGAGCGAGGAGCAGGAATGAATAAATCAGCGGCCGAAGAGTCGATGTGATTCATCAACGTCTGCGTCGAGGATAAACTTTAACTTTGAGACTGATTCTGAGGAGATCAGACTCGACTGTCGTCTGATTTTAATTCAGTGGAACTTTTAGATGATTTGATGGATTTTTAAATGTTTCAGTTTTCAGTTCAGACTCAGGATTGATTCAGTAATGTTTCTCAGCCCAGCTCCTGCATTTTATACAGCTTTTATTTTGAAAATCCACATTAAAACCTCTTATTTTAAAGAATGAAATCTCTCTTTTTTAACTCCTTTATTTAAAGCTTCTAATGAGGATTTATGTTGGCAGCCTGATGGATGAATAGCCTGCTGGTTCTGAATAAAAGGTTCTGATGAGGCAGAAAATCTTTTATCAGCTCCTGATTTCAGTTAAAGGATGTGATGATGATGATGATGGATCTGCACCACATGAAGTGAAAGTTTAAAAAATCATCCTGCCAACTCAGCTGGAGGAACTGTAGACTCTTTGATGGACAGACTTGTTCTGGACTTCAGGATCCAGTCAGCTTTTCTTCAGATCTTTAGCAGATTTTAAGCAGAAATTTGTCAGATCTTTAGCTAATATTTGGTAGATATTTAGCAAATGTTTAGCAGATAAATGGCAGATATTCTGCAGATCTTTAGCAGATTTTCAGCAGATATTCAGTAAATATACAGCAGACATTCAGCTCGGTTGAAGGCTTCTGGGACACAACTTGAAAAGGTTCAAATCTTTTCTCAGACACAACGAGAGCTGGTGTTTACACAACATTGTTTTAGTTTGTGAAGCGTGAAATGAAGAGAAAAACATTTTCTGCTGAAGGAGTTTGTGTTTTTCACACATCCTGCAGCTGTCAGAACTGATCAACCTGTCCTGTTGAATTATGGGTCTTTTCTCTAGAGATGATTGCATCAAAACCTGTCTGACAAACAGGTTTCCTGTGAGTGTGTGTGTGTGTGTGTGTGTG
>NW_013952581.1:554903-556310 GCF_001266775.1 Austrofundulus limnaeus | reverse complement strand
ACCCTACAGTAGACCCTACAGTGGACCCTCCAGTAGACCCTCCTGTAGACCCTACAGTAGACCCTACAGTGGACCCTCCAGTAGACCCTCCTGTAGACCCTACAGTAGACCCTCCAGTAGAACCTCAGACCATGTAGATCCTCCTGCAGACCCTGGGCAGCTGTGGCAGAGTGGTAAGGGGAGTCGTCCTGGATCTGCAAGGTCACTGGTTTGATCCTCCGTCAAGCTGTCTCAGTTGTTGTGTCCTTGGGTAAGACCCTTCACCCCTAATGCCTCTGATGTGTCCCATCAGTGTATGAATGATTGGCTCTGATTAGTCTCCACAGATGATTGTACATGTACATGCTGTGTGAATGGGTAAATGAGGACACAGATTGTAGTGTGAAGAGCTTTGAGTGTCCTGGTTGGATAGAAAGGTGTATTAAAAGTACAGTCCATTGTACCATTTTACCCTCCTGTAGGTGGATGGTTCAGCTGAGTTCAGGTGAATCAGAAACATTTCTTCACGTTTGTTTTATTGCAGCCATGAGGAATTGGATGCTTTTATTGTGAAAGTTTCTGTCTGTGTTTGAACTGGTTTATTTCATACAGACACCCTGAGCTGCAGGAACAGGAAACGTGTGAAACAGCTGAAAAAAGAAAACGGTTTCAGTCTTCTTGTGTTCACATTTAGTGTTTGTGTGGAAGTAATCTCTCAGGAACACGGTTGTTTTTAACGCAGGAGAAAACATGAGTTTAATAATAAATGTGGAGCTGAAGTGGTTTTAAATCAGAACCACCAGCTGCTCCCCGTCCTTCACAACTGCTGCCTGTTTGACGTCACGGCTTCAGACCCTCACAGCGGTGAGGAAGATGAAGATGAGTGGGTTTCATATTCTCTGTGGGCTCATCAGATTCTGTGACACTCGTGTTGAGTTCAGGTGAGGCAGGAAAGATGAGAACAACGCAGCTGGAAACAAATGAAAATCAAACCTGTTGGATCGTTAAATCTCTCACAGCTGAAGCAGAACTGGTTTTGGTGGTCTGGTTTTGGTGGTCCGTTCTGGTGGTCTGTCAGCCTCTGTTAAAGGTTGGGATTACAAGAGCGTGAAAAAAACTTCCCACCTTTTTTTTTTTACCAAACTGACCTTTTCTGCAGGAAATCCCTCGACAGCAGAGCAACAAAACGAATCAAAGCAGAATGAGTGCAGAGGAAGGTGAAACCTGGTTTTCTTCATCAGAGGTTTGATGAAGAGGAAGATGTTTTTAGCTTGAAAGTTTTCTGTTGGGGGGCCTTGTGGGGGGTTCTCCGGGAGTATGGGGTACCGGGCCACTTGATACGAGCTGTCAGGTCCTTGTACGACCGGTGTCAGAGTCTGGTTCGCATTGCCGGCAGTAAGTCGGGCTCGTTTCCGGTGAGAGTTGGAC
>NW_013952581.1:552321-554088 GCF_001266775.1 Austrofundulus limnaeus | reverse complement strand
GAAGCTGCTGCCCCCGCGACCCGACCCCGGATAGGCGGAAGAAGATGGATGGATGGATGGAGTTTTCTGTTGGACTTTTATAATAAAGCTTTTTATTTCTTCACATTGAAAGCTGATGATTTCCAGAACAGATGATTATATTTAACAAGCTGTGGCCTCGTTTCTTCTTCCACGTTTCATTTAAATTCATTATTATTATTATTATATATTATTATCAGTCATTATGAGCTCGTTTGTGTCTCGAACAAAACCTGTTTTTATTCCCATTAATGGTCAAAACTCGTTAAACTCTAAATGTGAGGCTGAATTATGTTTTCATTCTTCTGATCCACTTGTTCGGAGATTCGTTTTATTTTGAAAAGCAGCTCAGAAACTGAGCTTTTATCAACTTTCTGATGAAACTTTTTTATAATTTGCCTTTTAGACGAAACTCAATCAATCAATTTTATCTGAATAATAATACATAAAAACACATTTTCAATTTGATTTTGTTTATTTTATCCACAGGTGCAACAAAAGACATTAAGTTGGTAAGATTTCAAAAATCAAGCATATTTTTTTTGAGAAATTTGGAACTTTTTTTGTAAGGACTTTTATTCTGAAAAGCATCTCCAAGCTTTAGAATATGTTTTCCTGTTTATTGAATTTGACTTTTTTACTTTAAACTTTTCAGACCTTTTTCAGGACAAAATTCTTCTAATTTTTTTTTTTTAATTTGATGACGCTACCTTTATGGAAGACATGATGGTTCTGCTCTTAGCTGAGTGAAACACTTAAACAACAAACAACCATTTAAACTAAAACGAGAATAAAAAAGCATTTGCGAAATGTTTATTTTCAAAGTTCAAATAAAAATCTTGATCCAGACCAGTTTCCTGCTGAGCGAGCGGTGCCGTGCTCTGACGTCTTTTCTCATTTAAATTTAATTCAAATAAAATAAATGTTTTTACTTCTCCTTGATGAATCCCAGGATGGTCTCATCAGATGTTCTGCTTCCATTATTTACATGAAACGAACTTAACGCCAGCGTTGCTTCAGCCTGGCTTTATTTTGAAATGAGCTTTAAATTAAGTGTTTCAGAGTAGATTGCAGGTTGTCGTTATTCAGATGTAGATTTTAGCTTTTGAACGGCTGAATAATTAAATGAAGTTGTTTCAGAATAAAAGCGTCTGATGAAGAGCCAAAGCTTGTAATTCAGTTAGTCTGAGAGGTTCTTGATGGATTTGATCTGAAGGAAGCAGAGTGGACGGCTCCTCTGTTCAGCTTTTCATCGACAGGAAGGAGAATATTTTACTAACACAGTTTGGACAGGACTGTCCAACTGTCCCTCGCTGCCATGAAGGACAGCCAGGATCCAGCTGTAAGAAGCACAACATGTCCATTATTGTCTTTTCAAATTAGCATCTTGCTAACAGGCCACACAGAGAAGGGACTGAGGGACCATGTGGACACCTGGGACATGTTGTGGACATCCAGTCCAGACCTGAGAGGACACACAGGTGTAAAGTGCTGCGTTCAACTCCGGCTGCTGGGAAGTGTTTGTGTATTAGCAAATTACCACTGAGGACCAGGTTCTGTCAGAGGACAGAGACAGACAGAGGACACAAAGACAGACCTGCTGTCAGAGGACACAGGGAAAGACAGAGGACACAGACAGTCAGAGGACACAGAGGACAGAGGACACAGGGACAGAGGACACAGGGACAGAGGACAGAGGACACAGGGACAGAGGACAGAGGACACAGGGACAGAGGACACAGGGACAGA
>NW_013952581.1:545055-550284 GCF_001266775.1 Austrofundulus limnaeus | reverse complement strand
GGACACAGGGACAGAGGACACAGGGACAGAGGACAGAGGACACAGGGACAGAGGACACAGGGACAGATGACACAGGGACAGAGGACAGAGGACACAGAGACAGATGACACAGGGACAGAGGACAGAGGACACAGAGACAGATGACACAGGGACAGAGGACACAGACAGAGGACACAGGGACAGAGGACAGAGGGACAGAGGACAGAGGACACAGAGACAGATGACACAGAGGACAGAGGACACAGGGACAGATGACACAGGGACAGATGACACAGGGACAGAGGACACAGGGACAGAGGACACAGGGACAGAGGACAGAGGACACAGGGACAGAGGACACAGGGACAGACAGAGGACACAGGGACAGACAGAGGACACAGGGACAGACAGAGGACACAGGGACAGACCTGCTGTCAGACAGAACATCTGTCAGCAGGTCTCTGTGTCCTCTGTCAGCTGGTTGGTCTTTTTGTCTTTAATGGACTATGATGTTGGACTTTCAGTCTGGTTCTGGACAGATCTCTTGTCCTCTTGGACACCACACCTTCATTCAGCTGCTAATGGCTGCTCCTGCAGCTGCAGAGCAGAAACTGTTTGTTCATCTCGGCTCTTATTGAGTCATTTCTTTCTGACTGAGAGGTGAGAGTCCAACGCTCCTTTCATGTCCAGGTGGAGCGCAGAGCTGCAGATAAATGAGGTTTCTGTTGAAAGGCTGTCCTGGATAAAACCCATCAGCTGCTCCACAACAGACACACATTTAACATTCATTTCCCTCATTCAGGTCCACGCCACACAGGAAGCTGTTAGCAGGTTCAGAACAGGTTCTAACTGGATCACCAATGACCCGTCACAATAAAATCTGATTAATATTGTCATTATTCGCATTATTATTGTTATTATTGCCATTAATATTATTAATATTGAACTGGATAAAAATAATCTCATCAGTTGACAAGTGATTAGTTCTGAAATATCTTGGTTATTCTGTGACGAAGCAGATTTAAAGTGTTACGGATGAATAATTCTTTTATTTATGAAAACTGAAATATTAAAAAATCTAAATGCAAAGCAGCGTCTGCTCTGTCCAGCCCTGGAATCTGAATATTTACACAAACTGAGCACCAACATTAGGAAGAACATGAATTTATTCAGGTTCAGCTATTTAAGCGGTAACCTGAAGGTAGTGCTAGTATATAATTGTGTGTGTGGGCACATTTAAGCAGCATCGTGGGGACCAATGCCTGGTCCCCACAGGTACGGACGCTAATTTCAGGGGGGGGGTTAAATTTAGGACCGTCCGTTTGTTCATTTTTGGCTGCTTATCCTGGGTTGGGTTGTTGGGGCAGCAGCCTAAGCAAAGAGACCCAGACTTCTCTCTCCCCAACCACTTGGGCCAGCTCATCTGGGGGAACCCCAAGGCATTTCCAGGCCAGCCGAAAGACATAGCCCCTACAGCGTGTCCTGGGTCTTCCTCTGGGCCTCCTCCCAGTGGGACGTGCCCGGAATACCTCAKCAGGGAGGCGTCCAGGAGGCATCCTTACCAGATGCCCGAGCCACCTCAACTGGCTCCTCTCGATGTGGAGGAGCAGCGGGTCTACTCTGAGTCCCTCCTGGATGACTGAGCTTCTCACCCTATCTCTAAGAGAGAGCCTAGACACCCTGCGGAGGAAACTCATTTCGGCCGCTTGTATCCACTATCTCATTCTTTCGGTCACTACCCAAAACTCGTGACCATAGATGAGGGTAGGAACATAGAATGACTGGTAAATCGAGAGTTTTGACTTCTGGCTCAGATCTCGCTTCCGCACGACGGACCGGTACAGCTCTTGCATCACTGCAGATGTAGCACCAATCCGCTTGTCGATCTCCCGCTTCATTCTTCTCTCATTCGTGAACAAGACCCCGAGAAACTTAAACTCCTCCACTTGAGGCAGGACCTCCTCCCCAACCTGGAGAAGGCACCCTATCAGTTTCTGGCTCAAGACCATGGTCTCGGATTTGGAGGCACTGATCTTCATCCTGGCCGCTTCACACTCTGCTGCGAACCACTCCAGTGAAAGCTGGAAATCACAATCTGATGAAGCCAATAGGACCACATCATCCGCAAAAAGCAGAGATGTGATCTTAAAGTCACCAAAAAGGATCCCCTCAACACCTTGGCTGTGCCTAGAAATTCTGTCCATAAAAGTTATGAACAGAATCTGTGACCAAGAGCAATCTTGGCAGAGTCCAACTCTCACTGGAAACGAGTCCGACTTACTACTTGCAATGCGGATCAAGCTCTGGCACCGGTCGTACAGGGACCTAACAGCCCGTATCAATGGGCCTGGTACCCCATACTCCCGGAGTACCCCCCCCCCCCCCGCAAGAATCCCAGAGGGACACAGTTTAATGCCTTGTCCAAATCCACAAAACACATGTAGACTAGTTGGGCGAACTCTCACGCACCCTCCAGGACCCTGCTGAGGGTGTAGAGCTGGTCCACTGTACCACGACCAAGACAAAAACCACATTGCTCTTCCTGAATCTGAGATTTGACTATCCGATGGACCCTCCTCTCAAGGACCACCACCCCGGTCTGCCAATGCAGGGGAACTGCCCCCGATGTCCACGCGATGTTTTAGAGTCGCGCCAACTAATGCAAGCCCACAACATCAAGTGCCTTAAGGAACTCCAGGTGAATCTCATCCATCCCCAGCGCCCTTCCACCGAGGAGCTTTTTAACCACCTCAGTGACCTCGGCACCAGAGATTGGAAAGTCTGACTCAGGGTCCTCAGGTTCTGGTTCCTCATGGAAAGACGTGTCAGTAGGATTGAGGAGGTCTTCAAAGTATTCCGCCCACCGACCCACAACGTCCCAAGTTGAGAAGTTGAGGTCAGCAGTGCACCAGCCCCACCATAAATAGTGTTGATGGCAAACTGCCCCCCCATCCGAGACGTCGGATGGCAGACCAGAATTGCCTCAAAGCCATACGGAAGTCTTTTTCCATGACCTCTCCAAACTCCTCCCACACCCGAGTTTTTGCCTCACCGACCACCCGAGCCGCAATCCGCTTGGACTGCCAATACCAATCGGCTACTTCCAGAGTCCCACAGGCCTAAAAGATCCGATAGGACTCCTTCTTCAGCCTGACAGCATCCCTCACGCCTATGTCCACCAGCGGGTTCAAGGGTTGCCGCCACGACAGACGCCGACAACTTTATGGTCATAGCTCAGGAAAGGCACCTCGACAATGGAGGCACGGAACATGGTCCACTCAGACTCAATGTCTCCCACCTCCCCCAGAACATGTTCAAAGTTCTCCTGGAGGTGTGAGTTGAAGCTCCATCTGACGGGAGACTCTGACAGACGTTCCCAGCAGACCCTCACTATACGTTTGGGTCTGCCAGGTCTGACCGGCATCCTCCCCCACCAACGGAGCCAACTCATGACCAGGTAGTGGTCAGTTGACAGCTCTGCCCCTCTCTTCACTCGAGTGTCCAAGACCGGCGGCCACAGAATAGAGGAAAAAAAAAAAACAAAGTCGATCATCGAGCTGCGGCCTAGGGTGTCCTGGTGCCAAGAGCACATATGGACACCCTTATGTTTGAACATGGTGTTCGTTATGGACAATCCATGACGAGCACAGAAGTCCAATAACAAAACACCACTCAGGTTCAGATCAGGGGGGCTGTTGGGTGGGGGGCGTTCCTCCCAACCACGCCTCTCCAGGTCTCACTGTCATTACCCACGTGAGCGTTGAAGTCCCCCAGCAGAATGAGGGAGTCCCCGTTAGGAGCGCTTTCCAGCACCCCCTCCAAGGACTCCAGAAAGGGTGGGTAATCTGAACTGTTGTTAGGCACATAGACACAAACAACAGTCAGGACCCATACCCCAACATGTAGGCAGAGGGAGGCTACCCTCTCATTCACCGAGGTGAACCCCAACGTACAGGCACTGAGATGGGGGGTTAATAAGTATGCCTACTGCTGCTCGGCGCCTCTCAGCATGGGCAACTCCAGAGTGGAAGAGTGTGCAACCCCTCTCGAGGAGACTGGTTCCAGAGCCAGAGCGGTGCGTCAAGGTGAGTCCGACTATATCTATTCAGAACCTCTCAACCTCACACACCAGTTCAGGCTCCTTCTCCACCAGAGAGGTGACATTCCACGTCCCTAGAGCCAGCTTCTGTAGCTGAGGATCAGACCACCAGGGTCCTCGCCCTCGACCACTGCCCAACACACACTGCACCCAACCCCTATGGCCCCTCCCACAGGTGGTGAGCCCATGGGAAGGGAGACCCATGTCTCCTCTTCGGGCTGTGCCCGGCCCGGCTCCATGGGTAAAAGCCCGGCCCCCAGGCGCTCGTCAACGTGCCCCACCTCCAGGCCTGGCTCCAGAGTGGGGCCCGGTGACCCGTGTCCAGGCGAGGGAACGCTCAGTCCATTTATCGTACTCATCATTAGGGGTCTTTGGGCTGCACTTTGTCTGATCCCTCACCTAGGACCTGTTTGCCTTGGCTAACCCTACCAGGTGCATGAAGCCCCTAACAACATAGCTCCTAGGATCATTGGGACACTCAAACCTCTCCACCACAATAAGGTGGCAGCCCAGGGAGAGGAGTTTTAGGACCAAGGTATGAATTGAGTTTAGGTTAATTTTAAGGTAAATGGTCTGGGTTAAGATATAACATTACCAAAACATGAATGAACGTCAATGCACGGTCCCCACTGGGATATAAAAACAAACCTGTGTGCGTTGAATGTGGGTTTCTGCATGTTTGGAGCCTCTCTCAGCTGATGGCCGAACCCCAGCCTGCCTGTTTTCACACAGTGTTTAATGCACCTCATGTCTTATTGAGTCTCAAACTGAGAAGCAGCAGGGAGAGGAGAGGAGAGGAGAGGAGATGAGATGCAGATCTGGACTCCTGGACCAGTTAGAACCTGATCTGATCTGGTCTGCTGGATCCACGAGAACTAGGACTGGACTGCTTTAGACCAGCTTCCTTCAGTCACAGATGAACCATGACTATAACCGAAGCTGACTGAGGGGGAGGGTGTTTGTGTGTCGGAGGGAAGGGAGGGGGGTGAACCCCCCCCTGCAGGTAAACAGACTGTTGACATGAGCAGAGATGAGCTCTGACCCTGAGGTGAGCTGAGAGCTGCAGGAGAACTGGATCTGCTGCTGCATCAATCTGTTAACACCTTGTCAAAGTGTGGCTGACACCACACACACACACACACACACACACA
>NW_013952581.1:538057-544984 GCF_001266775.1 Austrofundulus limnaeus | reverse complement strand
CACACACACAGCTCTGTCAGTGTGATAAGCTCTCCTCCACTTATAATCAGTTTAATGAAGCAGCTGAAAAGGCCAGCCTCGACCAGGACCGGGTGAGCAGACTCTGGTTCTGATATGTGGACCTGCAGGTCTCTGCAGGTGGTTCAGTTTTTCTTTGATTTATCTTTTCTTTGTTCAGAAAAATTAAGCTTTTATTAAAAATAAACTTTTAGTTGAATCATCTGTCAAACAGGTTTGAATGAAGTTCGGTTCTGTTGGACGTCACAACCCAACTCTCTGCTTCTGTTTATTTATTTATTTATTTATTTATTTATTTATTTATTTATTTATTTATTTATTTATTTATTTAATTTACCATTTACCAAATTTAAGACTAAAAAATGCTGAAGTTTTCTTAATATTTTAGCTGTTTTACCTCTGACCTTTAGCTGAACTGATCCTTTAATCCTCTGTGGATGTGACGAATCCAGGGCAAGAATCAATAAAAGATTCTGCAGATTCATCAGAAACGGACTGAAACATGATGGGTTCTGTCAGAACCGGGTCAGAACCGTGAGGCTCTGAGCGATTTCTCCTTCAGTTTCATCAAAGCCTCTGAAGGATCGATGAGTTCTCTCTGCCCCCTCATAAACACCTTCAAGCCCCACGCCTCTGAGTGCCCCCTGACCCATCCTGCAGCTGGTGTCACCGGGTCTGGTTTTGGTTCTGGTTCTCTCCTGTTTCTGAAACTGTAAATCTGTTTTTTTAGCTGTTCCACCAGAAGCTGAACTAAAAATAAGGGTTGAGTCAGTTAAAGGCACAGTGTGTAGGATTTTGTCAATTCTTTTAGCCGAAATTGAGATAATCACTAATGACAATAATAAAAAACATGTCTAATCATTGCAGACAAAGACCTTGTTTTATTATATTTAACTTATAAAAAGCTGTTTATATCTCCATGGTCGCGAGTCGCCCTACAGGAAGCCGCCATCTTGCACCGCCATCTTGTCTACGAAGGCTCATGAAGGACAAACTGTGGTGGTGGCGTCAAAAACGGTTTTAGTTGTAAWACTATAAATGTAATATTTGTTGTCTGTCATAGTAGCTGAGATAATTTTACTTATTAAAGCTCATAATCTTACCACTTGAAACATCACTAGCCCTGAAGCTGCTGGTAGACATCGCGGTTGGGATTATCAAAGGTTTTTGACACCTGAGAGACACCGTAGCAACTCCTTTACGTTTGGAAGTGGGGGGTGGGGGTGGGGGGAGGACCAGGGAGGATGATTCAACCACTCAACCACTAGATGTCACTGAAAACAATAAATCCTACACGCAGTGTCTTTAAAGCTAAAACATAAGCTAATATGTTAGCTAGTAGCTAAAAGTGACACAGTAGCTAAAAGATAAACCAAAAGGCTGGCTAAAAACCAACAGATTTAGGTGAAAGAAGCTAAAAATCCCTGAAGCTGATTTTTGTTTCTTTAATAATGTTTTTAAATGGAATAATTTTAGCTGTTTTGTGTTTGAAGCTCAGCTGCAGCTTAAAGATTTCGTTTTACAAAAAAGCCTTGAATAATATCAACTAGCTGCAATCACGTTTCTGCTCACTGATCCAATCAGCCTCTTCAGGTCCTGAATTGGATCCGACAGGTTCTGACAGCGGCTCTGATCACTAATATGTTGCTGTAGCAACAACAGGGCTCTCAAGTTTTGACTTGAGCTTAAATTGAGATTTCAAGCCGCTGAACACTGTTGCCACTACTGCATCAATCTTCGGCTAATATCACACCAACCTTCAGCTACTACTGCACCAACATTCAGCTACTATCACACCAACCTTTAGTTAACATCACACCCAACTTTGGCTACTACTTCACCAACCTTCAGCTACTGCACCAATCTTCGGCTAATATCAGACCCAACTTTGGCTACTACCACACCAACCTTCAGCTACAACCGCACCAACCTTTGTCTACTATCACACCAACCTTCTGCTAATATCACGCCCAACCTTGGCTACTACCTCACCAACCTTCAGCTACTACTGCACCAACATTTGACTGATATCACACCAAACTTTGGTTACCACTTCACCAACCTTCAGCTAATATCAGACCCAACTTTGGCTACTACCACACCAACCTTCAGCTACTACTGCACCAACCTTCGGCTACTACTGCACCAACCCTCGGCTAATATCACACCAACCTTTAGCTTTTACTGCACCAACCTTCGGCTACTATTGCACCTACCTTTGGCTTATGTCACACCAACCTTCAGCTACTACTACACCAACCTTCAGCTACTGCACCAATCTTCGGCTAATATCAGACCCAACTTTGGCTACTACCACACCAACCTTCAGCTACTACTGCACCAACCTTCGGCTACTACTGCACCAACCTTTGGTTACTATCACACCAACATTCGGCTAATATCACACCAACCTTCAGCTACTACTGCACCAACCTTTGCCTACTACTGCACCAACCTTCGGCTACTACTGCACCAACCTTCGGTTAATATCACACCAACCTTCAGCTGCTACTGCACCAACTTTGGCTACTACCACACAAACCTTCAGCTACTACTGCACCAACCTTCAGCTACTATCACACCAACCTTTAGTTAATATCACACCCAACTGTGGCTACTACCACACCAACCTTAGGCTAATATCACACCCAACTTTGGCTAACTCACAACCTTCAGCTACTGCTGCACCAACCTTCAGCTTATATCACACCAACCTTCAACTAATATCACACCCAGCTTTGGCTACTACCTCACCAAACTTCAGCTACTGCACCAATCTTCGGCTAATATCAGACCCAACTTTGGCTACTACCACACCAACCTTCAGCTACTACTGCACCAAACTTCGGCTACTATCACTACTATCACACCAACCTTTGGCTAATATCACACCAACCTTTAGCTACCACTGCACCAACCTTCGGCTTATATCACACCAAACTTCGGCTTATATCGCACCAACATTTGACTACTACCACACCAACCTTCAGCTACTACCACACCAACCTTTGTCTACTATCACACCAATATTCTGCTAATATAACAACCAACCTTGGCTACTACCTCACCAACCTTCAGCTACTACTGCACCAACATTTGGCTATTATCACACCCAACTTTGGCTACTACTTCATGAAACCTCAGCTACTGCACCAATCTTAGGCTAATATCAGACCCAACTTTGGCTACTACCACACCAACCTTCAGCTACTACCACACCAATCTTCAGCTACTACTGCACCAACCTTTGGCTAATATCACACCAACCTTCAGCTACTACCGCACCAACCTTCGGCTACTACTGCACCAACCTTCGGCTACTATCGCACCAACCTTCGGCTACTATCGCACCAACCCTCGGCTACTATCACACCAACCCTCGGCTGCTATCACACCAACCCTCGGCTACTATCACACCAACTCTCGGCTACTATCACTCCAACCCTTGGCTACTNACCAACCCTCGGCTGCTATCACACCAACCCTCGGCTACTATCACACCAACTCTCGGCTACTATCACTCCAACCCTTGGCTACTATCACACCAACCTTCGGCTACTATCACACCAACCTTCGGCTAATATCACACCAACCTTCGGTTAATATCACACCAACCTTTAGCTACTACTGCTCCAACCTTCGGCTACTACTGCACCAACCGTCGGCTACTACTGCACCAACCGTCGGCTACTATCATACAAAACTTCGGCTATTATCACACCAACCTTCGGCTGATATCACACAAACCTTTAGCTACTATCTGACTGTGTCAAAAAAGAAATGATTGAAATAATGAAATAAACGAAGAAGCTCAAACTGATTATATAATCAGACTGACAGAGATGGAGCAGTTTTGGGGGGGGGGTGTCATAGTCTGGGGGGTCCACCTCAGATCTTTGGTCTTTCTGAACTTCATAAAGGTTCTGACTGGATCTTCCTCCAGCAGATGGACTAAAGTTGCTCCAGAAGGACACAAATCCAGACTTAATCCTAAAGATTAGTTTAGTTCTGATAGAGGAAACAATCTGAATTAAAGACAGCTGGGAGATAATCCAAAGACTTACAACAGGGGGTCCAGTCCTGGTCCTGGTCCTGGTCCTGGTCCTGGTCCTGAAGGGCCGCATGTCCTGCATGGTTCACTTGTTTTTTTCAGAATCCTGATATTCACTCCTTCATTCAGATCAGGTGTTTAATAAGAGATGGTGGACCTCCAGAACCAGAACCAGGACCCTCCTGGTTCACAGGATCAAATTACATTTTTCCGTTTGTGTTTAAACATGAATAAAAACTCATCTAAAATAAAGAGCTGAGAGTCAGGACTGACGGTCAGGATCTTCGGGGGTCTCAGGGGTCACGGCTATAAACACAGGTCTGAACATCACTTTTATCTTCAAAATAAAACATGAAATTATAAGATTTAAACATTTGAGTTTTTATTTACAGCCCGGCTTTCCCAGAACTGGATTTGTTTTTATTAAATTTACATTAAATGAATGAATCCTGAACAAATAATAATAATAAAAAACAAATAAAGACCCGGTGGACAAACAGAACCTGGTCCAATGGTCGGTGCCGAGTTAAAGATCTGTCACATGAAACATTGCTGAGGGTCTGCAGGAGCTTCAGGTCCAGCTCAGAGGTCCAGCAGCTAATGGTTTTGAACGAATCCATCAGTCCTGCGGAGAGGGGTCTGGACCGAGGGATCCAGAGGACAGGTGGATCTGAGGACAGAGGGTTCTGATGTTCAGGTGGAACTCCTCACCTTCACCATCATCAGTTTGTCTGCAGCGAGGCCGAGTGACAGGAAGTGAGCAGAACTGAACCCACCCGGACTCTGATCCGACTCAGAGCCTCTGAACGTCCAGAACCAAAGGCTTCACATGTTCTGGGTCTGATCTTTCACCTGGAGAAAGGTAACGAGCAGCCGGACCCCCGCTGAGCCGAGCGTCCCATGTCACACAGGCAGGATCGGTTCTGGTCCGAGCAGCTCGGTCAGAGCGTGACTTTGCATTTAAAACTGTGATTCTGTCTCCTGGCTGAGGACAGCAACAGAACCGGGCCTCAGGAGGACCAGTTTACCTTTGGTCCTTCAAAATAAAGTGTTAGAAAAAGCCACAGAATGAACCTTTAAAACTGAAATAAAACTGTCATATTTTGCTGTGGTAGTAGCTGAGAGTCATGAGTTTCATCAAGTGATTTAAGGTTTGATTAAACAGCTGCATCGTTTCTCAACATGCTTTTACTTTGAAAACATTACTTTTAAAAAAGGCTGGGCTTTTATTTTTTTTTTGACATTTTTAAAAAATGAAATCCGTTTTTAAAGAGCTAGAATTTAGTAATCAGAGTGCGTCAGTTTAATGACGACCCAGAAGCTCTCATCTTTCCTACAAGCTGTAATTTCAGCTCCACTTAAACTCTCTTCTGTATTTAAAGACTAAAAGCTGGAGGTGACAACCAGAAATTACCCTCCTCCCGGCTGTCTGTGCATCGATCTGTTTGGAAGGACGGAGAGCGGCTGCAGCCTCACACAAAGCTTTGTTACAGACTGAAACATGGCCGCCGCGTCAGAGGAGCACGTCAGGAGTTTTAAAGAAATGTCAGATAAATCAAATCACAGACTTTCAGTCTTTGTTAGAAAAGCTTCAGCTTCAGGTTTTGACTCTGACAGGAAACAGCAGCAGGATTATTTTAACGAGTTTCTGTTTCTGTAAATATTTCCTCCACAGCTCTTTAAATAAAAACCAAACCCTTTAATGCAATTAGCTTCTAATTATAGAGGCGCAGAGAGAAATACAGATTGTGCTCGGCTCGCTTCCACTTAATTAATTCCTAATAATCTGGTTCTAAGCCTGAAGCTCTCAGCGGGTCAAAGATTTACACCTCGTATGAGGTGCCGTTTGTAAAGTTACACAGTCAAAAAATTACCACCAATGTTTTTGTTTTATTTAGTTCTGAGCCTGCGAGGGGACACGGAGGGGGATTTTTTCCCTTTTGCGTTCCCACGCAATATTGTTTTGAGTTCCCACGCAAAAGATTATTTTGTATATGAACTGAATTAAATTAGACTTATTTTGAAATATCCGGTTACCAAAACAGGATGTGTCGCCACAAGTTTGTGAAACTGACATTGATGTTGCGTGGCTGCACTGTGTTAAAATATCGGCATATGACATACTTCCATGCGTGGCTGTGTGATATATTCATTCTGAAGCTGAATTAAAGCAGTAGGCTAACTCGCTAAAGGTGAACATGTGAGTTTGTTCATAAACTGGCAGACACAACAGTGATAAACTACTTTTGCGAGGTAACGCAAAGGCATTGCGAGGTAACGCAAAAGTATTGCGAGGTAACGCAAAAGTATTGCGAGGTAACGCAAAAGTATTGCGAGGTAACGCAAAGGTATTGAGAGGTAACGCAAAGGTATTGAGAGGTAACGCAAAAGTATTGAGAGGTAACGCAAAAGTATTGTGAGGTAACGCAAAAGTATTGCGAGGTAACGCAAAAGTATTGCGTGGGAACGCAAAAGTATTGAGAGGTAACGCAAAAGTATTGCGAGGTAACGCAAAGGTATTGCGAGGTAACGCAAAAGTATTGCAAGGGAACACAAAAGTATTGTGAGGTAACGCAAAAGTATTGTGAGGTAACGCAAAGGTATTGCGAGGTAACGCAAAAGTATAGCGAGGTAACGCAAAAGTATTGTGAGGTAACGCAAAGGTATAGCGAGGTAACGCAAAAGTATTGTGAGGTAACGCAAAAGTATTGTGAGGTAACGCAAAGGTATAGCGAGGTAACGCAAAGGTATTGCGAGGTAACGCAAAAGTATTGTGAGGTAACGCAAAAGTATTGTGAGGTAACGCAAAGGTATAGCGAGGTAACGCAAAAGAATTGCGAGGGAACGCAAAGGTATTG
>NW_013952581.1:536056-537938 GCF_001266775.1 Austrofundulus limnaeus | reverse complement strand
AATATTTAGTTTATAAAATATGACATTTATAAATGTATGAATCATATGGTGAAAAACTGACTTTGAAAAATAAATATGTTCTTTTTTTCTTATAAAAGGCTAAATAAAACAAAAATATTGGTGGTAATTTTTGACTGTGTAACTTTATAAACGGCACTCCATAACCTCGGTCCTGATTCGTGAATATTTGTTTGTTTTACAGAAAATGCTTCTGTTATTCATCCTCGGTTTCAGAGAAATCACATCTTAATGACAGTTTTTCAGTTGGAACCAGATGTTTTCATGTCCTTAATTCTTAAAAAAAAGTTTCTGCGCAGCTATATAACCATAAACCTCTCTATCAAACTGGAATGAACCGGTCTGGAAGCTGGAGGGTGTGTGTGTGTGTGTGTGAAGCACCTGTTTGGATTGAAAGACACAGCCTCAAAATGAGTTGATCTGAGACACATCTCAGCAAAGGGGCGGGGCTTGTGGAGTTACAGTAAGGTTGAATTCAGACCAAAGCATTGTAGTTCCACTTTATAACGACCCAACAGAAGGATTTAAAGTACCTGTGACGTGCATTTACTTAAAATACAAAACATAAAAAACATACTTATATTTAACAAACTCGGCATAAAAACAATTTTTGTCACATATCTGACATATTTTCTTCTTGTCTCAGTCAAAATGAAACAGGAAGTGACATCAAAGGGGGAATCTGTAAGAAAAGTAACTCTCTGGCCTTTATTTATTGAAACATTATTTGAACTCTGACTCCATTTCTCTGATAAATTCAAAATCTAAAGAAACAGATTCTTCTCTACAGTCTGCGTTGTTAGTCGTCATAGCAATGCTCTGTTTACTTGCAGACATTCCCCTTTGACATCACTTCCTGTTACTAAATGTGTGAATATCTCAACAACTGTTCATCTCAGCAGTGTGAAATGGTTTTTTCAATGTTATCAATGTTGTCTTTCCAAACATGCATTCATATTTATTACAAAACTGTGATGTCACAGGAACTTTAAAAGCATCAAACTGGATGTCCGCTGTAAACAAAACAGACAGTAAATCAGAATAAACCTGCAGGATTCACTAAAGTTATATTTAAACAAACAAACAAACACAAACAAGAAAACAATATTTTCATTCAATCAGATTCAGGTTCTTCTTGGAGTTTTGAACAGTTTATATTCAAAGTTCTGACAGCAGGAGGTCACCTTCAAACAGACAAACACTCCTGACGTTCCATCTCCAGATGTTCCAGCTCCAGATGTTCCATCTCCAGATGTTCCATCTCCAGGTGTTCCAACTCCAGGTGTTCCATCTCCAGGTGTTCCATCTCCAGGTGTTCCAACTCCACGTGTTCCATCTCCACGTGTTCCATCCCCACATGTTCCATCCCCACATGTTCCATCTCCACGTGTTCCAACTCCAGGTGTTCCAACTCCAGATGTTCCAACTCCAGGTGTTCCAACTCCAGATGTTCCAACTCCAGGTGTTCCAACTCCAGGTGTTCCATCTCCACATGTTCCATCTCCACGTGTTCCATCTCCACATGTTCCATCCCCACGTGTTCCATCCCCACGTGTTCCAACTCCAGATGTTCCAACTCCAGATGTTCCAACTCCATGTGTTCCAACTCCAGATGTTCCAACTCCAGATGTTCCAACTCCAGATGTTCCAACTCCATGTGTTCCAACTCCAGATGTTCCAACTCCATGTGTTCCAACTCCACATGTTCCATCCCCACGTGTTCCATCCCCACGTGTTCCATCCCCACGTGTTCCATCTCCAGATGTTCCATCTCCACATGTTCCATCCCCACATGTTCCATCCCCACGTGTTCCATCTCCAGATGTTCCATCTCCACATGTTCCATCCCCACGTGTTCCATCCC
>NW_013952581.1:527650-535978 GCF_001266775.1 Austrofundulus limnaeus | reverse complement strand
CCCACGTGTTCCATCCCCACGTGTTCCATCTCCAGATGTTCCATCTCCACATGTTCCATCCCCACGTGTTCCATCTCCAGATGTTCCATCTCCACATGTTCCATCCCCACATGTTCCATCCCCACGTGGTCCAACTCCAGATGTTCCAACTCCAGATGTTCCAACTCCAGATGTTCCAACTCCATGTGTTCCAACTCCAGATGTTCCAACTCCAGGCGTTCCATCTCTGCGTGTTCCAACTCCACATGTTCCAACTCCACATGTTCCATCCCCACATGTTCCATCCCCACGTGTTCCAACTCCAGATGTTCCAACTCCAGATGTTCCAACTCCATGTGTTCCAACTCCAGATGTTCCAACTCCAGATGTTCCAACTCCAGATGTTCCATCTCTGCGTGTTCCAACTCCAGATGCTCCAACTCCAGGTGTTCCAACTCCATGTGTTCCATCTCTGCGTGTTCCAACTCCAGATGCTCCAACTCCAGGTGTTCCAACTCCAGGCGTTCCATCTCTGCGTGTTCCAACTCCACATGTTCCAACTCCATGTGTTCCATCTCTGTGTGTTCCAACTACAAATGTTCCAACTCCAGATGTTCCAACTCCAGATGTTCCAACTCCAGATGTTCCAATTCCAGATGTTTCAACTACAGATGTTTCGACTCTAAATATTTCGACTCCAGACATTTTCCAACTCCTGGCATTCTGACTCTTTGTCTATCGAGTCCTGACAATCCGACGAATCCAGATGTTTTCGACTCCAGATGTTCTGATTTCTGACATTTTCTCACCCTAAATGTTCCAACTTCTGACGTTCTGTTTCCTTACGTTCCAATAAATCCAGATGTTTTCTGACTTCAGATGTTTTCCGAGTCTAGATGTTTTCCAACATGTGACATTCCAACTCCTGACATTTTCTGACTCCAGATGTTCCAACTCCTGACATCCCGTTTCCTGACTTTTCAACAAATCCAAATGTTTTCCAACGTCAGATGTTTTCCGACTACTAAAGTTTTCCAACTCCTGACATTTTCTGACTCCAGACATTCTGAATCCAGATGTTTTCTGACTCCAGATGTATTTTGACTCCTGACGTTCCAACACCAGATGTTTTCTGCCTCTTGATGTTCCAACTCCTGACGTTCCGACTCCTGACATTCTGACGAATCCAGATGTTTTTCAACATCAGAGGTTTTCTGCCTCCTGACATCTTCCAGCTACTGAGTTTTTCCAAATCCTGACGTTCTGACTCCGGACATTCTGAATCTAGATGTTTTCTGATTCCAGATGTTTTCCTACTCTGAACATTCCAACTCTGGGTGTTCCGACTCCGGATGTTTCCTGACTTCAGATCCCTGATCCCTGATGTTCCAACTCCTGACATTCTGATCAGTTTTATCTTCAGGCTGCAGAATAAATTAAGTGATTTAGCAACAAAACCATGAAAAACGACTGTAGAGACAAATCTTTTTGATGACAAAGATGATGATGATGAAAAAACTAGAACTTATGTTTTGTAAAATCCTTCCTGTTGAGCTGACTCCAGCAGAATATTTTCAGTAAACTTCAGGTCTGCAGCCTTTTTTTTCTTCTTTTTCCTGTTTTGGTTGAGTTGAAGATGAACACGATGGAACCAGGACTGGTCTGGACCCTGTCCACAGTAAGACCTGGATCAGGCTCACAAAGCCACTTCCTGTCTGCTGGGGTTGCCATTGGCTGCTGGGGCCATGATGATGGCAGTGGGCGTGGTCTTCTTGATGGAGGTGAGGCGGATGTGAGAGGTGCTTTGCAGGTAGCTGGGCTGGCGTTCTGGTCGGGGCCCCTGACCACATCGCAACTGACTGGAAGAGGAGGGAAAACACCTTTAGATACCTGTAACACCTGTAAACAATTTTAGATATCTGTAACACCTGTAAACATCTTTAGATATCTTTAACACCTGTAAACACTTTTAGATACCTGTAACACCTGTAAAAACTTTTAGATACCTGCAACACCTGTAAACACTTTTAGATACCTGCAACACCTGTAAACACTTTTAGATACCTGTAACACCTGTAAAAACTTTTAGATACCTGTAACACCTGCAAACACTTTTAGATATCTGAAACACCTGTAAACAACTTTAGATAGCTGTAACACCTGTAAACAACTTTAGATATCTGTAACACCTTGTAAACAACTTTAGATATCTGTAACACCTGTAAACAACTTTAGATATCTGTAACATCTGTAAACAACTTTAGATATCTTTAACACCTGTAAACAACTTTAGATACCTGAAACAACTGTAACATCTGTAACATCTGTAAACAACTTTAGATATCTGTAAAATCTGTAAACAACTTTAGATATCTGTAAAATCTGTAAACAACTTTAGATATCTGCAACATCTGTAAACAACTTTAGATATCTGTAACAACTGTAACATCTGTAACATCTGTAAACAACTTTAGATATCTGTAAAATCTGTAAACAACTTTAGATATCTGTAACATCTGTAAACAACTTTAGATACCTGTAACACCTGTAAACAACTATAGATACCTGCAACACCTGTAACATCTGTAAAACACCTGTAAACACCTTTAGATACCTGAAACACCTGTGAACAACTTTAGATATCTGTAACACCTGTAAACAACTTTTGATATCTGAAACAACTGTAACATCTGTAACACCTGTAAACAACTTTAGATATCTGCAACATCTGTAAACAACTTTAGATATCTGTAACATCTGTAAACAACTTTAGATATCTGTAACATCTGTAACATCTGTAAACAACTTTAGATATCTGCAACATCTGTAAACAACTTTAGATATCTGTAACATCTGTAAACAACTTTAGATATCTGTAACAACTGTAAACACCTGTAATTACGTTTAGATATCTGCAACACCTGTAAACATCGTTGGATATCTGTAACACCTGTAAACACTTTTAGATATCTGAAAGACCTGTAAACACCTGTAAACACGTTTAGATATCTGCAACACCTGTAAACATCGTTGGATATCTGTAACACCTGTAAACACCTTTAGATGTCTGAAAGACCTGTAAACACCTGTAAACACCTTTAGTTATCTGTAACACCTGTAAACATCTGTAAACACCTTTAGATATCTGTAACACCTGTAAACACCTTTAGATATCTGTAACATCTGTAAACACCTGTAAACACCTTTAGACATCTGAAAGACCTGTAAACACCTTTAGATATCTGTAACATCTGTAAACACCTGTAAACACCTTTAGATATCTGTAACATCTGTAAACACCTGTAAACACTTTTAGATATCTGAAAGACCTGTAAACACCTGTAAACACTTTTAGATATCTGTAACACCTGTAAACATCTGTAAACACTTTTAGATATCTGTAACAACTGTAAACATCTGTAAACACCTTTAGATATCTATAACATCTGTAAACACCTGTAAACACTTTTAGATATCTGAAAGACCTGTAAACACCTGTAAACACGTTTAGATATCTGCAACACCTGTAAACATCTGTAAACACCTTTAGATATCTGTAACACCTGTAAACACCTTTAGGTATCTGTAACACCTGTAAACATCTGTAAACACCTTTAGATATCTGTAACACCTGTAAACATCTGTAAACACCTTTAGATATCTGTAACATCTGTAAACATCTGCTTCAACTAAACTAACATGTTTCTTTCTTTCTCCTCCTGTGATGCTGCGTCCTGTTAATAAGGTTGTTTTGTTTTTTTTTCACACCATGAAGAAGGAGCTGAACTGGGTTAATGTTTCTACATCTGACCCAAATTTAGACCCAGAACCTGTTCCCGGGTCTCTGTGTTGTTCTGCCTCAGGTTTTAGCCGGGTTGGGTCGGAGTTCTGAGCAAATAACGGAATAATAACCTGCAGGATGTCTGAAGAGCGGGAACGCTCCCACAGAGCTTTAGAAAACGACGAGCTCCTGATTGCTCCATTTCTGAACTGATGGGATCCATTCAGAGAGAAAATGAAGGACTCGTCTCGTAAATCTGCTCCGAGCTCTGCAGACCGGCTGAACCCCGACAGCTCCGAGCTGCAGGAACTCTGCTCAGGTCTGGATTTTACTGCAGCAAGTCAGAATAAAAACTAAGAGAAATGTTCTACCTGAAGAAAAACCAACCAGGAAACCTCTGAGAATTACATTAGTCTCAGTCCATCACAGAGACACACAGAGACACCTGGACAGGTCTCAGTCCACCACAGGGACACAGTAAAACAAACAACGCTCACCATCAGGGTCAAATCAGAGGCACTAAAGAGCCCAACAGGATGTTTTTAGTCTGTGGGAGGAGCCATAACACCTGGAGAAAACCCACCTGTGCACAGGGAAACGTCAAATCTAAAATCTTTCTTCCAAAAGATTTTTAGATTTTAATTGATTTTCTGAAGTGTTTAGAGTTGACGAGCTGCAGATTTTGTTTGGTTTCTGATCTCAGGAGTAAATGTTAGATCTGGTTTCTGACCCCACCCCCTCAGCTGTGCGTGGCCCCGCCCCTTCAGCTGCGTAACATGTTTAGCAGTGGATAAGGTAACTCGTACCTGTTGAAGTGTCGGCGGAAACTCTCGCTGAGCAGGTAGAGGGCGAACGGGTTGACGCAGGAGGAGGAGAAGCTGAGGACTCGGGCCAGCAGGGTGATGACCAGGTGGGCCACAGACACATCCATCTGGTGGTAGTGGAAGGACCGGTACATGTAGAGCACGTGGTTCGGGAACCAGCACAGGGCGAAGAGACCCACGAAGACCAGAACGATCTTAGCCAGGCGCTTCCTGGTCTCCATCTGCAGGAGAAGAAACAGGGTTCTAGAGCAAAAACAGGCTGTTGGAGCAGGAGCTAAAATTACCTGAACAGATGCTCAAATGAGCTCAAATGTAGTTTATGTGAGCAAAAGTGCCCCTAAAATCAGCAAAACAGGAGCTAAAATGAATGAAAGTGTAGCTATTATCAGTACAACAGGAGCTAAACTAAGCAAAACCAATTAAAATGAGCAAAGGTGCAACTAAAATGAGTAAAAAGTGTAGTTTATATGAGCAAAAGTGCTAATATCAGCAAAGCAGGAGCTAAAATTAGCACAAGCACAGCTAAAATAAGAAAAACAGCAGCTAAAACAAGCTAAACTAACTAAAATGAACAAACTTGTAGATAAATGAGCAAAACAGTAGCTAAAATTAGCTAAATTGCATTTCCGTGTCCTGTTTTCTGATTTTGTTCTGTTTTTGTTTTTGAACCTGCTGCAGTCTTCAGGACAAAATGTTTTTATGTTTTAGTCAATGAACAGAGAAATCTGTCAACGTTCAATTTTATGAAATTGGTTTTTGTTTGTTTGTTGTTTACTTTGAAGACGGACCAACACCAGAACATTTTAATTGTAATTAGTTTATTCTTCTAAGAAGCTGAAAAATAATAACTTTTTAATAACTTTTGATCACATCAGTTTCTTTTGTGTTGCTTTAAATCAACAGAATTATAAACCATCTTTTCTCCCCCAGAAGTGAAAAAACTGTAATTTATTGTTAATTTGTGACAAATAACTTATATTTAATAAATACAAGATCATTTCATGGATTTAAAACATGCTTATATTACATTTAAATGAATAAAAAGTTTTCTGCAGCTCTTTAAAAATAAAATAACTGAAGTTTAGCTGGATTTGTACTTAAATAAACACTGACCTTTAACTAAAACACAAGAACTTTTCAAAGTTTCACCACTTCACTCAGCTCTGTTGTTTCAAGTGTTTGCACTTTGACATTTTATTCGGCTTATTTATCCGTTTGAAGAGAAAAAAGCCTATTAAGTCATTATGGGCTGAGAGCGGGTCAGATTGCTCGGCCCATCAGACAGAATCTTCTTCCTGATCCGAACCGACGAGCTGACAGCTCTGAGTCCCAGCAAGGCACAGGAGCTAAAAGCTTCCTCCTGATGAAACAACAGAAATGGACCGAAGAGGAGAGAAGGTTTCGGCTGTTATAAGTCAGAGATGTGTGCTGGTCCAGGAGGTCAGAGATCTCTGCATGTAAACAAACACAGAAATGTCATCAGGGTTTTAAAGTGCCTCTAAGTGTCTCTGTCGGTCAAAACTTCAGGACGTCAAAAAAAAACATCACCCAAAAGTTTCCCTCTGTCCATTTCAGCAGCACGAGTGGTCAAAATGGTGGTTCAGAGGTCAGAACAATTGGTCAGTGGTCAGCACGATGGGTCAGTGGTCAGCACGATGGGTCAGTGGTCAGCACTATGGTTCAGAGTTTGGAACAGTGGGTCAATGGTCAGAATGATGGGTCAAAGGCCAGAACAATTAGTCAAAGTTCGGAACGATGGGTCTGTGGTCAGCATGAGGGGTCAGAGGTCAGCACAGTGGTTCAGAGTTTGACACGGTGGGTCAGAGTTTGGCACGATGGGTCAGAGTTTGGAACAATGGTTCAGTGGTCATCATGATGGTTCAGAGGTCGTGACCATGGATCAGAGGTCAGCGTGATGGGTCAAAGTTCATAACGACAGGTCAGAGGTGGGCATGATGGGTCCGAGATTGAAATGATGATTCAGTGGTCAGCAGGATAGTTCAGAGGTCGGAACCATGGGTCAGCGGTTGGAACAATGGGTCAGAGGTCAGCACAGTGGGTCATAGGTCAGCACAGTGATTCAGAGTTTGACACAATGGGTCAGAGGCTGGAACAATGGGTCAGTGGCCAGCACGAGGGGTCAGAGCTCAGAACAATGGGTCAGAGGTCAACACGGCAGTGCAGTGAATGGCACGATGGTTCAGTTGTCAGAACGATGGTTCAGTGGTCAACACTATGGGTCATAGGTCAGTACAATGGGTCAGAGGTCAGAACAATGGGTCAGAGGTCAGAACAATGGATCGGATGTCAGCACAATGGGTCAAAGGTCGGAATGATGGGTCAGTGGTCAGCATGAGGCGTCAGAGCTAAGAACAATGGGTCAAAGGTCAGCACGGTGGTTCAGAGTTTGGCACGATGGGTCAGTTTGGAACAATGGGACAGAGGTCGGAACAATGGGTTAGATTTCAGCACGATGGGTCAGATGTCAGATCAACGGGTCAAAGATTGGACCAATGGGTCAGAGGTAAAGCACAATGGGTAAAAGACAGAACGATGGGTCAGAGATTGCAATGATTGGTCAAAGTTTGGCACAATGGGTCGGAGGCTGGAATAATGGTTCAAAGGTCGGAAAAATGGGTCAGAGGTCGGCACGATGGGTCAAACGTTGGAACGATGGGTCAGATGTTGAAATGATGGATCAGAGATCAGAATGATGGGTCAGAGGTCAGCCTGATGGGTCAGAGATTGGAACGATTGTTCAGAGGTTGGCATGATGGGTCAGAGGTCGAAATGATGGTTCAGTGGTCAGAATGATGGGTCAGAGGTCAGCCTGATGGGTCAGAGATTGGAACGATTGTTCAGAGGTTGGCATGATGGGTCAGAGGTCGAAATGATGGTTCAGTGGTCAGAATGATGGGTCAGAGATCAAAACAATGGGTCAGCTATCAGAACGATGGGTCAGACGTTGAAATGATGGGTAAAAGGTTGTAACGATGTGTCAGAGATCAAAACGATGGGTCAGAGATCGGAACGATTGGTCAGAGGTTGGCATGATGGGTCAGAGGTCGAAATGATGGTTCAGTGGTCAGCACAATGGTTCAGTGGTTGAAACGATGGGTCAGAGTTTGGAACAATGGGTTAGAGGTCAGCACGATGGGTCAAACGTTGGAACGATTGGTCAGAGATCAAAATGAGGGTTCAGTGGTCAGCACGATGGGTCAGAGGTCAGCAAGATGGATAAAAGGTCAGAACGATTGGTCAGAGGTTGGCATGATGGGTCAGAGGTCGAAATGATGGTTCAGTGGTCAGCACAATGGTTCAGTGGTTGAAACGATGGGTCAGAGTTTGGAACAATGGGTTAGAGGTCAGCACGATGGGTCAAACGTTGGAACGATTGGTCAGAGATCAAAATGAGGGTTCAGTGGTCAGCACGATGGGTCAGAGGTCAGCAAGATGGATAAAAGGTCAGAACGATTGGTCAGAGGTCGGCATGATGGGTCAGAGGTCGGAACCATGGGTCAGAGGCCAGCACGATGGGTAAAAGTTTGGAATGATGGGTCAGAAATTGAAACAATGGGTCAGAGATCAGAAAGATTGGTCAGAGGTCGGCATGATGGGTCAGAGGTCGGAACCATGGGTCAGAGGCCAGCACGATGGGTAAAAGTTTGGAATGATGGGTCAGAAATTGAAACAATGGGTCAGAGATCAGAAAGATTGGTCAGAGGTCGGCATGATGGGTCAGAG
>NW_013952581.1:525736-526963 GCF_001266775.1 Austrofundulus limnaeus | reverse complement strand
CTGCTACTCGGCCCCCCGGTGGGGTGTGCGGCTGGCCGCTGGCATGCTGGGGGTTCCCGGGGTCTGGGGCTGGGCGCTGGGGTGTGTGCCGGCCTGGCCTGGCCTGGCCTGGTGACTGCCTGTTGGGGCTCGGGGCCTCTGGGCCTGTCGGGCCTTGGCCTGGGGGCCCGGACCTCTGTGCCCTTTCCTGGATCTGCTTTGGTATGGCGGGTGCCGGTGGGGCCCATGAGTTTGTCGCTGCTGGCCCTGGGGGCTGTGTGTGTGGTCGCTGGGGGGACTCTCCCAGTTCTCTCCTATGGTCTGACCAGGGGGGTGGGTGGGCGGATCTTCCCGTGCGGGTGCCCCTTAGGGCTCTGCGCTCGGGATTCCTCTCGGGCCCTTGGGCTCTGGTCTTCCCTATGTCTGCCTTGTGTCTTGGGGGTTGGGTCTCGGTCCACCACAGTCACTATTAAATATTCCGTTGGAGAAATCTTGTATATACACACATGTTCACAACTGCTCACAAACAGGTGCTCTGATCCGGGGGGTTCTGACAGGTCACTGAGTGTGTATACTGAATATGTCTATGTGTATATACGGACAATATTTATGAATGTAGGCATGTATGTATGTATATCTTTATATATGTATGGGTATGTGTGTATTTTTATATTAGCCCTCTATGTATTTATCCATTTATTTTTCAGGTGAGCGGACAGATGTTGGGTGTGTGGTCCTGTGTTTTGTTGGTGTATATTTAATATACTACTAATCGCTATTTCAGTCTTTCTCTTTCTAATTACTTCTCTTTCTGTTTTTTTCTCTCTCTCTATTTTCTCTTCACAAAAAAAAAAAACATAATGGTGTGGACAGGATGGCCATAAGGGGAGAAGGGAGGCCATCCAAAAAAAAAAAAGAAATGATGGTTCAGTGATCAGTACAATGGTTCAGAGGTCGAAACAATGGGTCAGAGGTCAGCAAGACGGGTAAAAGGTCAGAACGATGGGTCAGAGTTCGGAACGATGGGTCAGAGGTCGGCATGATTCATCAGAGGTCGAAATGATGGTTCAGTGGTCAGCACGATGAGTCAGAGGTTGGACCCATGGGTCAGAGGTGGGCATGATGGGTCAGATGTCGAAATGATTCTACAGTGGTCAGCACGATGGGTTAAAGGTCAGAACTAGGGGTGTCCCGATACCAGTTTTTTCAAGACTGAGTATAAGTACGAGTACTTCAGTTTAGGTACTC
>NW_013952581.1:522821-524433 GCF_001266775.1 Austrofundulus limnaeus | reverse complement strand
CTTCTTCTTCTTCTTCTTCTTCTCATCGTTCTTCTTCTTTTATTCGGGGGTGCGGTCGGAAGTAACTTGTCAGGGCGTTAGCGCCTCCGCCTGGTATGGATTGTTGTTTACACTTTATGCTGCAGCGCAGCACAGGAGGAACAAAAAAGGGGACAAAAGCGGTATCGGTTAAGAGTATCGGCCGGCTTTTAAGAGTACGAGTACGAGTACTTGATGCTGGTATCGGACCCGATCGGGACACCTCTACTCAGAACCATGGTTCAGAGATTGGAATGATGGGTCAAAGGTCCGAATAATGGGTCAGAGGACAGCACGATCAGTCAGAGGTCGGAACGGTAGATCAGAGGTTGGCACAGTGGTTCAAAGGTCAGCACAATGATTCAGAGGTTGGCACGATGGTTCATTGGTCGGCACTCATGCCTCACAGCAAGAAGGTCCTGGGTTCAAATCCTGTTGTTCTTATGTTCTCCTCAGGTTTCTGTGATTTTTCTCCCCAAGTCCAAAAGTATGATTTGTGTGTTTTTGTGTTTGTTACCATTTCAGGTCCGTTTCTGGCATGCACGCCCATCTTGTCAAGTCCTTGAAGGGACTAAAGGCTGGTCCTAATATGGTGGAAATACATTTCTTGGTTAGGGCTAAGGTGTGAATTGAGTTTAGCTTAGGTTTAGACTGTAGAATTGGATAGAAGTCAATGACGATCCTAATAAGGAGAAAAATACAAGATGTGTGTGTGTGTGTGTGTGTGTGTGTGCGCGCGCGCGTGTGCGTGCGTGCGAGTGTGTGAGTGAGTGAGTTTTGCAATGGTGTGATTGTGTGTGTAATAGTGAGTCATTTTCAGAGTGGTGTAAACAACCGTTTAGTCTCTGAAAGCTTCTGCAGACAAAAGCAACAAAGAGAAATCAGTAGGAAACTTTGTTTATCTGGGCTGGATGTAAACCATGACTCAGCAGAACAGTCACACTGGGATTAAACATGACTCGCTGATTTAAAGGAAACAACACATTTACTGTTTTGATCTGTTTGTTTCTGAGTAACGAGTGAAAAGAGACGCAGATCACAACTTCCACAGAGTGAGGAATGAAATGTTTTGTTTCAATTTTCACAACGAAAGTCATGAGAGGAGGAAAAACAGGTCTAACTCTGCCCGGTATGTACCTGGTCCCCTGGAACCAGAGAACCAACCCTGTCCCTTTTTCTAACCTTAACCCTGGTCCACCTCGTTCTAACCCTGGTCCTCTTGGTTCTAACCCTGGTCCTCTTGGTTTTAACCCTAGTCCTCTTGGTTCTAACCCTGGTCCTCTTGGTTCTAACCCTGGTCCTCTTGGTTTCAACCCTAGTCCTCTTGGTTCTCATCTTGGTCCTCTTGGTTCTAACCTTGGTCCTCTTGGTTTTAACCCTGGTCCTCTTGGTTCTAACCCTGGTCCTCTTGGTTTTAACCCTAGTCCTCTTGGTTCTAACCCTGGTCCTCTTGGTTTTAACCTTAGTCCTATTGGTTCTAACCCTGGCCCACTTGGTTCCAACCCTGGTCCTATTGGTTCTAACCCTGGCCCACTTGGTTCCAACCCCAGTCCACTTGGTTCCAACTCTGATCCTCTTGGTTCTAACCCTGGTC
>NW_013952581.1:512775-518805 GCF_001266775.1 Austrofundulus limnaeus | reverse complement strand
GAGTTATCTTTTCACAGGGGGGTAAGATACACTTTAATAACCTCTCTAAAAACTCTTTATAAGCCATCTATAAGGGGAGCCTTATTGTAAAGTGGTACAAAAAAAAATCTTGCACAGTAAATTCTCCTCACCAGTTTTTCATAAATTTTACTGAACATAGATAAAATGTTCTCAAACACACAACATGTGAGAAAATACAGCCATCATTTGTCAGTTGAAAGACTTTTTTGCAGGATTGCTCAAATTTTCTTAAGAAGAGAAGAAGAATTCTGGAAGCTTGATTCATTCTGGACTTTACTGTTTGACTCATTAGCACCTCTAGTGTTTGAATACGGAACTGCATCCACCATCATCACTGCCCGGTTAAGGACAGATGAGTGACAGGACAGGGGCACTTCAGGGGGCCAATCAGATTTCAGCTGGGGCCAATGCCCCTGTGGCCCCGCCCCTAGAACCGCCCCTGGTTTGAGTTAAAATTAGCCGTGGGTGTTTCAGGTTTTCTGATCCGCATCTAAACTCTGGTTTATAAAACTTAAAACCTGCTTCATCTGTTTGATGTGAACTCCTGTTGATGAAGATCTGGTTGCTCTCAGGTGTTGGACTGGAGCTCACCTGTTTCTTGGTGTGCTCGCTGACCTCGCCCGGCATGTCGTGGGCGCTCCTGATGAGCGTGCGGGCGATGTGGTAATAATACACCGAGATGATGGTCAGAGGGATCAGGAAGTAAACCAGGAAGATCATCACCGAGTGGATCTTTGGGTGCATCTGATTGGACAACGGGTACGGCACGCAGTTCACAAAGGTCACGTTCACGTTGTCCCCGTGACCCTGAGGAGACGAGGAGGTTCAAGGTGTTTCATACAACTAAAACGTGGACACGATTCTGTGGGTTTCTGAGCTGTAAGTGTCTTACCTGCATGTGGACAACTTGTGAGAAGATGGCCTCAGGAACAGCCAGCAGCACGGACAGCAGCCAGATGGAGACGGCTTTCAGACATGTCCAGAAGACGGCGCTGGACGTCTGGATGTCCATCGGGTTCACAATAGCCTTGTACCTGAGAGACAACCAACAAAACTGGTTCAAATGGGACCAAACTGGCGCAAACTGGATCAAACTGGATCAAACAGGATCAAACAAATGGGATCAGTTGGATCAAATTGGATCAAACAGGATTAAGTATGACATCAAACGAGATCAAACATGATCAAACAACCTAGATCAAACAAATGGGATCAAACGGGATTAAACTGGATTAAATGGGATCAAACAGGATCAAAATAGATCAAACAAACTAGATCCAACAGGATCAGACTGGATTAACCTGGATCAAACAGGATCAAACAAACAAATGGGATCAATTGGGATCAAATAGGATCAAACTGGATCAAACAGGATTAAACAGGATCAAACAAACTGGATCAAATGGGATCAAACAGGATTAAGCTGGATTAAACAGGATAAAATGGGATCAAACAGGATCAAACAGGATTAAACTGGATCAAATGGGATCAAACAAATGGATCAAATGGGATATAACAGGATAAGACAGGATTAAATGGAATCAAACAAACAGGATCAAACTGGATCTAAATAGATCAAACAAACTGGATCCAATAGGATCTGGATCAAACAGGATCAAACAAACAAACTGGATCAATTAGGATCAAACAAAGAAGATCAAACGGATTAAACTGCATCACGCTGGCTCAAACTGGATTAAACTGGATCAAATGGGATCAATTGGATCGAACTGGATCAAAATAGATCAAACAAACTGGATCCAACAGGATCTGGATCAAACAGGATCAAACAAACAAACTGAATCATTTAGGATAAAACAAACAAGATCAAACTGGATCAAACAGGATTAAACTGGATCAAACAGGATTAAACTGGATTAAACTGGATCAAACGGGATTAAACTGGATCAAACAGGATTAAACTGGATCAAACAGGATTAAACTGGATCAAACAGGATTAAACGGGATCAAACGGGATCAAACAGGAACAAGTAGGCGGTTCTACATGTATTTATAAAAAATCAAAAAACGGGACTTTATTCAACAATAGAGTTTAAAACAAGCTGAGAAGAAGAGCCTGAATAAAGCAACCTTTATTCTGCTGTTTGGACTTCATGTTTCAGTGAAACAAATATCTGCTGATGAATGGACACCAGTTGACCTCGTTACCCAGTATGCATCTGTCAACATTGGTTTTTTAATTCAACCATAAATCAAAGCCAACATTTTCAGCCCAGAGATTTATGGAGGGAAACTGAGCTGCTGAAAAATAAAAATATTTTCATTTCTGAGCTTCAAACCTGAGCTAAACTTGATCTAATTAACAATCATTAACGGTATTTAATAATTACTGCTGAGGTCAGGTTTTACTCATTAACCAGGTGTTGTCATGACAACAAGGATGAGTTTTAAACATTGTTCTGATATTTTAGTTTAATTCAGTGATTACTGAAATAAAAAGATGGACGTCGTTGCGTTCCCTCCGAGTGTAAAGATGATAAAAGCTTCTGGAGGCTGCTCCTCTCTCTTCACCTCCACAGCAGTTTTTCAAAATAAAGCAGTTTTATGAGGCTCCTGGAGGATTTACGATTCACTCCTCGGTTCTGGATCGGCTCGTTTGTCTGAAGCTGAACTCACAGGATGAAGATAAATTAGTAAAATATTAATACCCTGCTTCTGTTTTTAGTCCAAATTTATAATCTGTAAAACTGATTATTTTCACAAAAGTCCAGGATAAGATGATTTCAGTCATGCTGCTGATCTTTCCACCACAGAAAACCGACGTCAGCAAACAAAACTTTATTTGTTTTTTTATAATTTAACATATTTTTATTGTTTTATCTAAACATTCAGCTCTTTGTTTTAGCTTTCAGAAACAAATGGTTTTAGTTCCTTTTCTGTGTTCCTGACAGCAGCTGGTAAACAGCTTCAGGGTCAAAATGAAACATTTGGTTTTGTTAAAACAAGTTCTTGACAGAAAAATAAAAGTTGCGGTTTCAAACCGCGACCTTCTCGTTTAATTACGTGGTTTTCGTGAACGCTGCTCCCCGTCACACTTCCATCATGGAGGTCGGCGTGTTCCAAGAAATTACATTTAATTATCAAATCAAAGGGACAGAAAAGAAGAAATGGATTTAATTTGATCTAATGTTGTGTTTCATATTTCTGTCACAGATTAGTCCTGGGTGAGTTCATGTCGGGAGGATTAACGACTCGTCAGGAAATAATGTCAAATCTTTTCAGGAGCTTTTATTCAGAGCAGGAAACTGAACTTTTACACTTCCTTTTGTAACGCGTCGACAGTCGTCTGAGTTTAAAGAATTCAGTCTAAAACAGGATTTTATTGGATCAGTTCTCCTCGCCGGTCAAATCTGAACCACTGAAGGCGGGCAGTGTGTTAATCTGTGTTAGCCAAATATCTCACAGACCACTGGACAGAGCTGAAATAAACCCGTCCTGGTGAGGCGCAGAAACAACTTTCAGCTGATTCGTTAAAAAAGCAGAGAAAAGTTTATTTTACAGATCAGTCGGTTCAGGAGGTTCAATCTGTTTGACTCACATAAAATATTAAAGTTTGATCAGGTTTCTAAAATCAGAACTAGAGGTGGAACCAGAAGCAGGAAGCTGAAGTCATAAAGAACCAGCACCCCCTGGTGGCTGGATCCAGTACAGGTTTTAAGCCCCGCCCCTTCATGTAAACCAAAGGGGATGTTTGTACTGAATAAAACATAAAATTATTTTCAGATTACTTTAATTTTATTGTTATTTGATCAGTGCAGCTCTTACGTTGTCGTCAAACATTAAAAAAAAAAAACAAATTCAGTGTCAGGTTAAATGTTGTTCCTATGACCCCGCATGAGAAGCGTAAGCAGCAGCCATATTGTTTTTGAATACGAATTTTCAAACACTACTGTTTTTTTTTCAGTAATTTTTGGTCAACCGTAGCACAAAGACAGCTGAACCAATTAACATGAAATTTGGCAGGACTGTAGATGAGTCCGACCTACACTGCGCCAGCTAACAGTTTTACGATAGACCTCATATTTGAGGAGGGAGTTCCTTTCAAAGAGGGGGTGTCTGGACATGCAAAAATGCTTATAACTCAGAAACTGTTCAACATAGGAGCTTCAGATTTCTTTTGTTGTTTAGCTCTGATGAAGGGCTATCCATCAGGTCAACCAATGCCCCCCCCCCCAACAAAAGACCCCTACCCAAACCACTACAATTTTGGGATGCACCTAGTAGCATGACATCTATTAGGAATAAAGACTTCTGAGTTCTGGTGCATTTGTGCGTGCGGGGGTCATTACGTTACCGCTATGCGGTATCTAGTTTATGTCGTGTTTCAGTCTGAACGACTCTGGAGGTTTTAGGGCTGAATTATCACTTTGAAGCTTCTGACGTTTTTCTTGTTTGTTTGTTGGTGTTTTCAGGTCCTGACAGAGAGGTTTGGCCTTCCAGCAGCCTTCGGCTCATATCTCAGCTGTTTGTGTGGTGATGGGAAGTGAAATCCCGTCCAATCACGGCGCTGACCATCCATTAAGTTTGTTGTCCTCGTCCAGAAGCTTGGGGCGACTCGGGAGCCGTTAGAGCCTCGTTAGTGGCCTTTAGCCTCGTTAGAGGCTCATTAGAGGCCATCAGGGTCAGAACCGGCTGCCCACAGATCAGTTGGAGACAGATGGAGGCTGAGGAGGAGGAGGAGGAAAAGGAGGTGCTGGTTTTACCTCACTCTAACGAGCCGTCATGTCCTTCTAACACCTGTGGAGGATTCATTTCTTCGGGAGGTTTCCTCTGCTGGGTGCACTTCTTCCTCCTCCTCTTCAGTAAGAACTCTGATGAAAATGGCCGCCTGTTATCTGGCCTGACGTCTTTGTGTTTTATTGATCCTAGCGCAGAGGAACGAGGCTCTGGTGTTCCCTCTCAGATGGAAATGAATCCACTCCGACATAAAGTGATGAAGAGACATTCGAGCTGTCAGGAGCTCATTTCTGTCCTGCTGTAAAACCAGGTCCGCTCAGTCCTCCGAGTCCCGGCTCAGCCTGGATCACTTCACAGGCAGATTAGTGTTTGTCTGGAGGAGCTTTGATGTTTGGATCGTGGTTCCAGGACAAATAACATAAAATAGACTTGATTTTAGCTGCTCGTGAACCAAAACTTTCTTTAAGGACTTTGTTTTCTTTGAAACAAACTGGTGATTGTTTCATACCGCATGTCCTTCCAACCCATTCTCACTCCCAAGTTGTCACATATTGACGCTTTTCTGAGGTTCCCTCTGTGTCCGATTTTGAAACGTTGGGTACCCCCTCACGTAAGTTTTTGACGAGATGCGGTGGAATCCGTTGTCGTAATTTCAGAAAGTGTAGAAGATGCACCAAAACTACCGTCCCAAAGCCTGAAATTACCTTTGTTCACTCTAGACATGCTGTCCCTGACCCTAGTACCTAAAATTAACCATTTTTAGAAAGTGTAGGTAATTCACGTGAACTACGTGTTCCAAAACCTAAAATTATCTAATATTCACCCTATCCTATCCCTGACCTCACTACCTAAAATTAACCTTGAACCCTGATCCATAATATTAACCATGGACCCCAAGTCAAAGACCCCTATATTTTGCGTCCCAACGCGTCAAATCTGGACGTGAAGGAACACAGAAGTGCCTGGTGCGTGAACAATTGACGTGACGGGTGTACCCGAAGCGTCAAAATAAGACGCAGAGGGAACCTTGGAAAAGCGTCAATTTGTGACGAGTCGAGAGTGAGAATGTGTAATCCTTCCTGACAGGACCTGGACCCGAACCTGTGGCCTCAGGACTGTGAGACAGCAACACCGACCGCTGAGCCTCTGCAGCTCTGAGCAGCCAGCAGATCTAAGAAGCAGAAAACATCGGCTGCTTCTTAAATGATCTCCAGAGTGAAGCAGATCAACACAGGTCCAAGATTCATTATATGGAGCACCTGGTCCCCCCCACCACACACACACACACACACACACACACACACACACACA
>NW_013952581.1:509289-511838 GCF_001266775.1 Austrofundulus limnaeus | reverse complement strand
CCAGTTTGGATGGTTTAGACAGTTTGTCCAGTTTGGATGGTTTAGACAGTTTGTCCAGTTTGGATGGTTTAGACAGTTTGTCCAGTTTGGATGGTTTAGACAGTTTGTCCAGTTTGGATGGTTTAGACAGTTTGTCCAGTTTGGATGGTTTAGACAGTTTGTCCAGTTTGGATGGTTTAGACAGTTTGTCCAGTTTGGACGGTTTAGACAGTTTGCCCAGTTTGGACAGTTTAGACAGTTTGTCCAGTTTAGACAGTTTGTCCAGTTTGGACAATTTGTCCAGTTTGGACAGTTTAGACAGTTTGTCCAGTTTGTCCAGTTTGGACGGTTTGGACGATTTGTCCAGTTTGGACAGTTTAGACAGTTTGTCCAGTTTGTCCAGTTTGTCCAGTTTGGACGGTTTGGACAATTTGTCCAGTTTGGACGGTTTAGACAGTTTGTCCAGTTTGTCCAATTTGGACAGTTTTAGACGTGTCCACATCCATAAACTGAAGACAAAATGACAGGTCCAGACCTGAGTCAAGACCTGGGTCCAGACCTGGACCACACCCAATCCCTGTAGACAGTAGTCCCTGCAGGACTATGAGCTCGATCCTGGAGCCACCAGAACCGCTCCTGGTCTCTTGAACAGGATCTCAGTGGTGATGTGGTTCTGGTGAAGTCTTCGGTCCTGGACCAGGCTGGTTCTCAGCTGGATGAGGGACAGAGGTTCTGAACGAGACCAAGGTGGACGCTCCCTCTGGGTCTGCATCGAGCGGTGTTTAGGTCTCTGGGAGTCCTGATCCTGAGCGATGGCAGGATGGACCTGGAGACGGACCAACAGATCATCAGACACCTGCTAGGAGACCCAGGCCTGACCCAGAAGTCCCTGCAGGGATATAGATCCTCTTTATTCTGGGAACACCTTGGGATCCCCCAGGAGGCTCTGAAGAGGGTCTTTGTGTCCCCCATGTGTCTCTGAGGAAGCTAAATTTTAAAAAAAGAAACCTGTTGTGTGTGAAGATAAATTCTGAGCCCAGATGTACTGGATCCACTTCAGACCAGAATCTGCTGCATAAAAGAAAACCTGCTGCTGCTTTCCGGACTTAAAGGTCAAGAAGTGGATTTTAACGAGAATCCATGAGCATCAGGCGTCAGAGGAGATCAGCTGCTTCCTCATCTGACCTTTAACTGGACACATAAACACGACCTCCAGGGTCCTGGGTCTCCAGAGACCCGGGACCAGAATCAGAAACCACAAAGGACCATGTTAAAGCGTCTAAATGTGAAAAAATAAAACTAAAAATGATTCACCAGAACCAGAAGCCTCATTAACACAGAGGTTTACTCTGTCCTTGCCGCCATGTTGGTCAGGGCAGCTGACAGACAACAATCATTAATAACCAAAGACTGTGTCGGTGCATGAAGCATCGTCCTGATTAACAATTAACTGAAGGCCTCTGAAGTCCTCTGTCTGCAGGGGGCGCCACCTCACGAAGACTTCCTGTTGGCTTTAAGGCCAAGGTAGGCAAGCGGAGCAGAGAAATCAAATAACATGTTTGAAATGATGCTGGGTTTTATGGAGGGAAACCACAGCTGATGTTCAGGCATGATTTTAATTTTTTTTTTCAGAAACAAGAACGCCTCTCCTGGAAAGTTGTCCTGACAGTTGTGACCTACACGCTGCCCTGAAAAGGATTTGAACACCATGAACTCTGATAATATGATTCATTAACCGCCTCCGCTGATTGGATTTCAGATTTATTCCATCAGTCATCAGAGAGGTCCCACTGCGATGACTTCACTGCTCATGGTGCGTTTGAGTTAGTCTGTAAAAATCGTGTTTCATACAGAGGTCGTATGCTTACTGCAGGTTTTATATGACACGTTTTTAGAGACATGCATGATGTAAAATAATAATTTAAATGTTTTATTAATAGCTTTATTTGAACTTACTTTGTGTTAAATTACAGATTTTTTTCTCATGTCCATGAAAGTAACAAGATTCCCTCAGATTTCATCAGTGAGATGAGCTGAAACAAATTAATAATCTGACATAATAGGAATTTGTTGCTACTGCTACTGCTACAGCTGCTACTGCTAATGCTACTACTCCGAACTACTACTACTAATGCTAATACTAATGCTACTGCTCCGAACTACTACTGCTAATGCTAATACTAATGCTACTGCTCCGAACTACTACTGCTAATGCTAATACTAATGCTACTGCTCGAACTACTACTGCTAATGCTAATACTAATGCTACTGCTCCGAACCACTACTGCTAATGCTAACACTAATGCTACTGCTCCGAACTACTGCTGCTAAAGCTAATACTAATGCTACTGCTCGAACTACTACTGCTAATGCTAACACTAATGCTACTGCTCCGAACTACTACTACTAATGCTAATACTAATGCTACTGCTCCGAACTACTACTGCTAATGCTAATACTAATGCTACTGCTAAAGCTAATACTAACGCTACTGCTACTTTTAATATTACTGCTACTGCTAATGCTAATACTAATGCTACTGCTCCGAACTACTACTGCTAATGCTAATA
>NW_013952581.1:503851-506558 GCF_001266775.1 Austrofundulus limnaeus | reverse complement strand
CCTTTAAGAAGAATCTTGTCTGCTGGACACTTTTTGTTGTGCTCATATTTAGACGTCCTATTTTGCAAATGCTTCCTTTTTGAAATTTGGTATGCTTGTTTGTCTTTGTGTCTATGGTGTATAATGATGTGATTGTGATGCTGTAATTCTGAGTGTTTTATGTGCTGCAGAACAGGAACTGCTGTAAAACAGCAATTATGCTGAGTCAGGCTTGATTTTTATTAATCTTTTCCTGTTAAATAAATAAATCAAATCAAACTGCAGTCCGGGTCAGAACTGGACCTGGACCGGTTTGTAACTAAACCTAGGCAGGGTCAGAATTCCCCTGCAGCAAGTCAAAACTGAACCTGGACTGGGTCAGAACTGGACTTATACAGGGTCAGGACTGGACTTAGACTGGGTCAGGACTGGACTTGGACACGGTCCTGGACTGGGTCAGAACTAAACTTGAATCAAGTCAGAATTGGGCCTGGGCCCTGTCAGAACTGGATATGGACTGGGTCGGAACTCACTCACACAAGGTCAGTGTACTGAACCTGGACTGGGTCAGACCTGGACCTGGACCCTGTCAGAACTGGACTTGGACCGGGTCAGAACTCACTGACACCTGGCCAGAACTGGACATGGACCGGGTAAGAACTCATTCACACCAGGTCACTGAGCCTGGAGCGGGTCGGAACCGGATCTGGACCGTGTCAGAACCGGACCTGGACTGGGTCAGAACTGGACTTGGACCGGGTCAGAACTGGATCTGGACCGGGTCAGAACTCATTCACACCATGTCACTGAACCTAGAGCGGGTCGGAACCGGATCTGGACCGAGTCAGATCTGGACCCTGTCAGAACTGGACTTGGACCGGGTCAGAACTCATTCACACCAGATCACTGGACCTGGAGCGGGTCGGAACCGGATCTGGACCCTGCCAGAACTAGACTTGGACCAGGTCAGAACTCACTGACATCTGGCCAGAACTGGATATGGACTGGGTCGGAACTCCTTCACACTAGGTCACTGAACCTGGAGCGGGTCAGAACCAGATTTGGACTCTGTCACACCTGGACCGGGTCAGAACTGGACTTGGACCGGTTCAGAACTGGATCTGGACGGGGTCAGACCTGGACTCTGTCAGAACTGGACTTGGACCGGGTCAGAACTCACTGACACCTGGCCAGAACTGGACTTGGACCGGGTCAGAACTGGATCTGGACCGGGTCAGAACTGGACCCTGTCAGAACTGGACTTGGACCGGGTCAGAACTGGACCCTGTCAGAACCGGATCTGGACCGGGTCAGAACTGGACCCTGTCAGAACTGGATATGGACTGGGTCGGAACTCACTCACACCAGGTCACTGAACCTGGAGCGGGTCGCAACCGGATCTGGACCGTGTCAGAACCGGACCTGCGCCGGGCCGGAACTCACCTGTCGGCGCTGAGAGCGGTGAGCGTGAAGACGGACACGCCCACGGAGGTGAGCTGGATGACCGGGATGAGTTTGCACGCGGCCTCCCCGAACACCCACTCCTCGGAGAAGAAGCGGAACGCGTCCACGGGCACGCAGGTGACGAGCAGCAGCAGGTCTCCTCCCGCCAGGCTGGAGATGAAGATGTTGGGCACGCTGCGCATGGCGCTGTTGCTGATGAAGATCCGGACCAGGGTGATGTTCCCCAGCAGCCCCACGGTGATGATGAGGATGTACACCGAGGTCATGACGCAGCGCACCACCAGGTGCACCGTCTCCCCCCCGTCCGAGGAACCCCCCCACCAGCCGGGCTCCTCCGTGGAGTTCGGGGGGCTCAGAGCCTCGGTGTCCGCAGGCTGATCCGGGGGGAGGTTGTAGAGGAACTCATCATCCATGACTGGAGAGAGGAGGAGGAGGAGGAGCAGCGCGAGGAGCCGCTTGGAGGAGCGAGGAGCCGCCGCGCGTAAAACTCGGAAGGATGAAAAGTTTGGATCAACAGCCGGTGAGAGGAACCGGACTGAGCCGCAGACTGAGGAGGAGCAGGGAGCTGCTGTGCGTAAAGAAGAGGAGGAGGATGAAGAGGAGGAGGAGGATGAAGAGGAGGAGGCACTTGGAGATCAGCCTCCCTCTCCTCTCCGTATGTCAGAGAAGATCCAGCTGATAAATCTGTCAGCTTTTCTCCTGCAGATGATTGATCCGAGCTGAGCGCAGCTGCAGAATCAGGTATGAGGAGCCAGTAGTGCCACAATCCATTCACCGTAAATCAAAGAAGTGAACAAATGAATCTGTGCTGGAATCATGGGCTGATAAATCAGGCGGAACATCATGACCATTGGCAGGTGAAGTGGAAAGAGAAAACACACACACACAGAGGTTTGTATTTCTATCCTTATTAGGACCGTTCAATGACTTCCATTCATTTCCAGTAATTTCTACAGCCAAACCCTGACCACAAACCCTAATCCTAACCTCGCAGGTACCTGCCTGACCCTAAAAATAGCCTAAACTCAATTCAGACCTTAGTCCTAAACCCAACCCCCCAACCCAAGAATGGAGTTCCACCATATTAGGACTGGTCTTTGGTCCCCATTAGGACTACTGGTCTTGACAAGGTAGGTGTATATACTGGAAACGGTCCTAAATAGGTAACAAAACAAGTACACACACACACACACACACACACACACACACACACACACACACACACACACAAATGTGTCCACCTATACATATGGGGACATTACAT
>NW_013952581.1:499211-501366 GCF_001266775.1 Austrofundulus limnaeus | reverse complement strand
TGCTGTGTCTTTTAAATTATTATATTTAATTATTTTTAAATAATTTTCCCCACAAGTCTTTTAATTAATTTATTATTATCCACGTGTTGTTTTTACATTTCTCTGTCTCCGGTTTTTACTTTACCTTATGCATTTCTGCCTCGTGGACTGTGTCCAGATTCAGGGTCCTCCGAAGGACCAAGCCTAGCTGGTCGAGGTGGGCCACGTCCTTGGTAGACCACAAAGACTGGAAAAAAGTGGCTGTGAGTTTGGACGGTCTCTTCTCCCGTTCTTCCCCAGCGTACATCCTGTCACCTAAACAGGAGCAAAATTAAATGGAAAGTAGAAAAACATCAATATATTAGCATTATTAATATCACAAAACAACAAAATGATCTTAAAGGCAATATTTGAAGAACTAATGGACCTGCTGTAGGTGCATGTTTATTTCTCTATACCAGCTCATTTAATTTCTGACAAGAATAACAATAATAAAAACGTTAATACAAATGATAAAAGTATTAATAACACAACTGCTTAAATCTTTTAATTTTTATACCAACAGATTTTTATTAAAAATGTATTATTTTCTCTCACGTCGTCCACCGTTACTAACAGAAAAAAAATCTCGGTCTGCTATGCATCATGGGATATGATGGGCCGAGAAGGATCCATCAGACCGTCCCTCACATTGGAATAAAGGAGGACACATTTGTCAGTATTCGGATTTGGACAGCCTCTGGCGCGGCACTCTGACGTAAGCGGCCGACGAATTCGGCCTTCAGAGGACCCAGCCTCTGAATTTGGGCACAGCTTTTATGCAAATAAGGTGGGCGGAGCTTCTTGGGTCAACTCTTCCTCCATTGGTCAATGGACAGGAAGTGGCAGTATCCATGTGCAGATCTACTGTGCATGCTTGTCCTGCCTCAGTTTATTTTAAAACAAACACACAGGTCTGTGTGGCCTGTGCCCACTCACATAATTTTCTTTTAGACATTTAGGGTTAGGGTTGGAGCTGGGGTGGAGGGGAAACTGGCATAGTGCTGGCCTCTGCCCTGTCTTCTTCCCCATTTTAATTGCATTGTAGAACATAACACATCAGCAGTACATCTGAGGGTGGCGGTGTGTGTGTGTCGGGGTCTTTTTTACTCCCCCGTTCCCCGTTGGCCGTCTGGGGATGGGGTCCTGGAGGGGGGCTGACCATCTGGTGGGGCCTGGGCTGCTTGTGGACATGGGGCTTGGAGGGGCTCTGGAGGCGGGGCTGGTGCTCCGGCTCCCCTGGGGCTGTTCGGGCTCCCGGAGTCTGGCTCCTGGTTGCTGTGGTTGGCCCGCTGGCTGGGATGGCTGCCGGAGCCTGGGGGTTGGTCGGTTGGGGGTGGGCTCCTGGCCGTTGGTAGGGTGTGGGGGTGGTCCGGGGTGTGGTTTTGCTGGGGCAGGGGGCTGGTTGATCAGACTGGTGCGGCCCGGGCTGGGACTTGGCTGTCTGCTCTTCTCCACCCCAGACTGAAGGGGCCTACCTCCTGGGTTCGGGTGTGATCTGCCCTCTGCAGGGTGTAGGTGCATATCCTGGGCCTGGGGGGTATAATGTATGTATGGGGAGTGTGAGTGGATTGTGGCGTCCATCTTGTGTGTCTTTGAATGAGTGGGTGAGAGGATGAAGGTGGGACTGTGTGATTGTGTTTATGTATGCTTGTATTTTTGTCAGGCTGGGAATTGGGCAGCCCCTTCTTCGGGATCATTTGAGGGCCCACTACTCCCCTGCCGTGCTGTCCTCTGGTGGGTTGTGCCTTTGCCCGCCGGTGCGCTGGTGGCTCTCGTTGTCCGGGRCTGGGTGCTTGGGCGTGTGCCGGCTCGGCCCGGTGGCTGCCCGGTGGGGCTAGGGTCCCTCTGGTCCTATCGGGCCTTGGCCTGGGGGGGGGCTGCGGGCCCGGGCCTCTGTGTCGGTGCCTGGCTCCACTATGGCGCAGTGGGTACCGGCGGGGCCTGTGAGTTCGTCGCTGCTGGCCCCAGGGGTTGCTGTATGTGGTCACTGGTGGGGCTCTTCCGGTTCTCTCCGGTGGTCCTCTTTGTGGGGTGGGTGGGCGGCCCTTCCGGCGCGGGTGTCCCTAGGGGCTGCGTGCTTGGGGTCCCTCTCGGGGTCTTTGGCACTGGTCTCCCTCATGGACCAGTATATATA
>NW_013952581.1:488149-498222 GCF_001266775.1 Austrofundulus limnaeus | reverse complement strand
CAAAAAGAGATATAAATAAATAAAAATTCTCAGCAGAGTTTGTGTTTGCACTTTACCAAGTGGTTAAATGTGTTTTGATTGATCCAGGATTGGATTCAAACATGTCATCTTGTCATGACTAAAACTTTTTATTTATTCATTTATTTTTAATTTATTTTGTGGTTCGATGCTGCAAAAACCACCTCCTGGTTTTAAAAACTGGATCAGAGTTTGGAGTTTTGGACTTCTTCTGGTCTCTTCTAGTGTTTCTGTTCCAGAACATGGAGGTTGGAGATGAAAGTGGCCATCTGTGAGATTCTGCTGCTTTAATGAGACAAACTGCCCTCAAAGTCTCAGTTTGGAGTTCCTCTGCTGCGAGGCGCTCACAGATGGACGAGTCAGAGGTGGGAGGACCAGAGCTGGATCTTCATCTCGTGTTCCTGCCTAAAAAAAAAAAACAATCTGTGAAATCAGACATGAATTATTGACTGATCAGGATTCTGTGAATCTTTGTCTCGTTTCTGCTAGTTTCTCATCAGGGTTGTGCAGAACCGGGCCTCTCTCCAGAACCGGCAGCTTTCGTTCATCTCATCGTCCTGCTGAAGAATGAGGCTCAGAGCAGATCAGGACGTTTTCATCGAGGTAACAGGTGAAGCAGCTGAACACGGCTGCATGATTACACCTCATCCACGCCGAGTTAGTCCTGACAGAGCAGACTGATCGGAGGGAAAAATACAAATCTGATGTTTAACGTCCTGCCTGGTTGGTCCAGAAGAAAGCAGGCAGAGAATCAGACCTTCAGCTGGAACAACAGGAGGAGAACAAAGAGCAGTGAGCGCTGAAAGACCCGTGTAGAAATGTGTTTATGATTCCCGCTCTGAACTGGTGTTTTCCTGTTTACGCTTTATTTTGAAAGGCCTAACAGGAAGTGCCTCACCTGGTTTGACTCTGCTCTCTGACCCTGCAGGTCCAGCAGCAGGATGAGTCCAGGATGCATGGACAGAAAACAGAGTGGGGGGGATGAACACGGCTCCAGGGTTACGGTTGGTGTGTTGGATTCCTTTTCTTTCGTTCTTCGAGTTTCGGCTGATTTTTCTGCCTGAAGACTCACACTGAGGTGTTTTCTGTGTGATTCTGTGTCTTTGTGTGTTTCTGGTGCTGATTTCATCGATTATCTACCTAAACTCCACCAAAATCTGGTCTAAAGTCTTTTATTTATGAAATGCTTTAATTCAGCGGGAGTTTTTCAAAGTAAAGCTCCAAACTTTAACTGATACAAATAAAACCTGAAGCAGGATTGTGTTTTTGTTGCCTGTTTTCCTCTCTGCATTGTGGAGGGTGAGGGTTGGGGTTTTTTCGCTGACGTAGTCCTGAAGGGATTACAAAGCAGGGACCACACGCCCCAACACCCCTGGGCCATTGTTGGCCCCTCGGTCACTGTTGTCCTTTTTTCTACTGAGTGGATCAGTCGATGTAGGGATAAAAAGCCAACCCAGGTCCTCTGTCCTGGTTTTTTTTTTCCTTTCTGTGGTCTGAAACTGGTACCGGTTGCAATGAGGGTCCAGATCCAGTTGAGGATTACACGGGGGACTTCAACGAGAAAACCATGTCTTTAAACTACATCAGAAACTTCTACGAAGGATGCGTGAGTAGATGAGACATTAGCTGAAACAAATCCTTTAAATTCACCATCTTCTCCACGTAGCTGACACATCTGTGAGCCGACAGCCGCTCAGCTTTGTGTCACTTAAGCCTTTATTTTATTTTCCGGCAAGCAGAGTTTATATGAGCGCAGGTAGAGATGAGAGAGAGGGTTCCTCTGAATGGGTTTTGTTTCAGATGTTGGAGTTCAGGGTGAGTGCGTCGCAGCAGCGTTTATCTGCCTGACAAAAGCTTTATTCTTTTTCTTTCTGCCTGTGTGGGAACATGTTTTCCTCTACGTGGTGAATAATGACGCCTCTCTGAATGTGTTCCAGCTCAGGCCTCCCACGGTGATAGGCCAGTTCCACACCTTGTTCTTCGGATCCGTCCGGATGTTCTTCCTGGGCGTTCTGGGATTCGCCGTCTACGGGAATGAAGCCCTTCACTTCAGCTGCGACCCCGACCGCCGGGAACTCAACCTGTTCTGCTACAACCAGTTCAGACCCATAACACCTCAGGTGGGACTAAGCTGTACCGCCAGCAGCCACCAGAGGAAGCTCTCAGCATCCTCTACTAGATCACTGCTGTCAGCATCTCAGTTCCTGGGAAAATATTAGTTTAGTGCCTTTTTGGAAAGGGTTCTAGCCCTGTCTTGTTTTAAAACATTTTAAAATGGATGAAGTCAACAAGAGCTACATGCAGTGGTGGGCAGCGCTAATCCAAAAATTAGCTCCTCAATTTCTAAAGCGCTGATGAAAATATTTAGGTACGCAACTTCAAAAGTGCTTACGCCTTATAAAAAATAGTGGAAGCTAATTTTAAAGCGCAAGTTCAATTTGACATTTACTAGCCGGCAACAATTCATATACAATATATGTACAACACTGCCAACTAGTGGTGTATTAACACATTTTCAACTTAATTCTACAACCGCCGATTGCTGGGGATGTGATTTCATGAAACAGACCTTTGGCTCCTGGTGTAAAAATTAAAAAGTTGTTGAGGATTGCTAGTTCGGCTGCTTTGTCTTTTTCTTTTGTTTGTTATAGATTTTTCATTAAACAAGCATCAATAAAGTAATTTTAAAACTGTTTATTGGAAAACTGAAGCGATGCATTCTGGGTACAAGACGGATTTGATTTGTGACAGGAAACGAAAGCACACAGTACAGGAAACTATCTTCCCTTCAAAATAAGAGTTTGGATTTTTAAGTTTTCCATGTAGTTGCTCCAGTTGACCACTAGATGTCAGTCTTCACCAGCATAACATCTTTAAATCATTTCTGCGTCTTTAACCCTGTTGCTTCGACCAATTACGTCAAATATTGAGCTCCAGCGTTTAAACTTTATTATTTTTTTTTTAAAAAGGAGCTCCAATTTTAAAGTAAAATAAATCAATATATATAAAATTTTAGTATGGATTACAAACGTTAACCGTTTTTGCTATTGCCTTCCTGCTACATAAGCAGACACAAAGCATTGTGGGAAATCAGAACCGTGACCGAGAGCAACAGTCAGCAGGATGTATACCTTCTCAATAAGTGTGTTTTTCTGGGAGGGGTGCTGTTGGACAGATCACATGTGTTGTGATTCATTGACAGCCATACCTTCCACTGTTCAAGATAATGGTGACTGTTAGATAATTAGTTATTAGCAGTACTACATTTCAATTTTAGACTGCACAAATCTGCTTATGAATTATAGAAATTAGCAAGACCACTAAAGCGAAAATGAAATATTTAGGTCCGCAATTTGCGGATTTGCCCTTTAGCGAGCTGGTGCCCACCACTGGCTATGTCATACAAAAAAAAAAAAAAAAAAAAAAAAAAACCCAAAGCAAGCCTTGTTCTGTGTTTTACAAATGAAATGATGATTTATGTGACAATCGACACGCCAGGCTTCTGAATTAGTTCCTGTATTAGTGTCTCATTGTTATCTTTAACACGATCATGTTTCTGCTCTCTGCAGGTGTTTTGGGCGTTACAGCTGGTAACTGTGTTGGTTCCTGGAGCAGTGTTTCATCTTTACGCTGCCTGTAAGAACACCGACCAAGAGGAGATCCTGGACCGACCCATCTACACAGTCTTCTACATAATTTCTGTTCTTCTGCGCATCATTCTGGAAATCATCGCCTTCTGGCTGCAGAGCCACCTCTTCGGCTTCCAGGTCTGTCAAATTTTAATGATTTAAAACAAAATTTAATGCTGAAATTTCCAGTTCCCAATTTATTTCAGTCATTTAATAATTCTGTAATAATAGCAGTGCATTTTATTTGTTTGTGCATTTCAGGACAACCAAGGACACTGTATAACATTAAAAGCACAAAATTAAACAAAACAAAATGGCAATAGACACTAAAACTACAAACTGAATTACAGAAATTAAAACCAACTTAAACAGATGAGTTTTGAGTTGTGATTTAAAGGTTAAAAGAAGGTCAGTATTACCGATGTCTGGGGAAAGAGAGTTCCAGAGTTGGGGAGCAGAGTGAGAAAAGGCTCTGTTTCCCATTTAGTCATTCTTGGACAATCGCTGAAGCAATGGAAAAATGGATATTAACAGTAGATCAAACACAGTAAGAGATCTAGTCCAAACAAAACATGTTAAATAATAAAATAGACTGTTAGTATAAGAATTTTATACAAAGACACCATTCAGAACATTTACTTTGCGCTATAGCCATAAAGGTGGTTCTTCTCAAGTAATTGTGTCTCTCGTAGACCTCCTTCACACCAAACAGTGACCCTACTGTACAAAATATTAGTCAGAATGTGGGTGGTCTTTGAAGGGTCTTGGTAAGATATATAGAGCTTATTGGGAACACAGTGGACTACCATATACCCGTGATGGAGCCTGATGGGTCTACAATGGTTTTGTATGCCCCGATTTGAAAATTTCTGCCAATATCGTTATCCAATATAATTATTGCTGTTATGGCGGATAACCGATATTTACCAATATTACACAAACACACAAATTACATTATACATATATGCACAAACACACTTGGGTCTTTTTTTGATACCATAAATAAACGACCAGACCTCTGGCATGGCTCTCTGCTTCAGTTATTCCTGGCTACGCAGCGTCAATATCACCATCATGATCAAACAGATGTAGCTCAACCAACCGTCTCCCCTCCCAAAACAGAAACACAAAGATAAAATGAGGGAAATCAATATCGGACATTAATATTGGCCCAGTTTTACATATCGGGCCAACATCGATATTCTAAAAAATGACCAATATCGGCCGATACCTATATTAATGCTGATATATCGTGCATCCCTAGTTTTGAGCATGGACAAAATGTCCATCGTGATGTTGGGCTGGTTTATTATATCCTGATGAGTCTACAATGGTTTTGAGTATTGACAAAATGTCCATCGTGATGTTGGGCTGGTTTATTATATCCTGATGAGTCTACAATGGTTTTGAGGATTGACAAAATGTCCATCGTGATGTGAGGCTGGTTTATTATCCTGATGGGTCTACAATGGTTTTGAACATGGACAAAATGTCCATCACAATGTTGGGCTGGTTTATTATTGTGATGGGTCTACAATAGTTTTGAGCATGGACAAAATGTCCATCGTGATGTTGGGTTGGTTTATTATCCTGATGGGTCTACAATGGTTTTGAGTATGAAAAAACTGTCCATTGTGATGTTGGGCTGGTTTATTATCCTGATGGGTCTACAATGGTTTTGAGCATGAAGAAACTGTCCATTGTGATGTTGGGTTGGTTTATTATCCTGATGGGTCTACAATGGTTTTGAGTATGAAAAAACTGTCCAATGTGATGTTGGGTTGGTTTATTATCCTGATGGGTCTACAATGGTTTTGAGCATGAAGAAACTGTCCATCGTGATGTTGGGTTGGTTTATTATCCTGATAGGTCTGCAATGGTTTTGAGCATGGACAAAATATCCATTGTGATGTCGGGCTGGTTTACGTATTATCCTGATGGCAACATATCAAGGTCTTGGTTGAAATGGTGTCAGTGTATCCATGACTTGAAGCCTGCAAACACTGGTGTGGCTTGATCATTAAGAATTTAAAGCAGGACTGGTTGTGCTGGTCCCTTGTCTAGACTACAACCATGATGGTGATCAAGTCACAGAAACGCCCAGTTCGGATGTAACAGCTACATTGTGATGCAGTTGAAGAATGTCATACCAGGTCAGAGGGCAAAGATGTATGAGATCATTGTGATTTCATTCACTCTGAAGGTTTTAAATTTTATTAAATTCTAATAGGTCGTGAAGAGTGTAACCTGCAGTGTGAAAGAACCCTAAAAGAGTCAAATATATCATGTGTTGCTGCTTATTTAAGGGTTAAATATACCTCATTTTAAGACCTGTTACAGTATATTTATAACACATCTATATTTACACTGAAACCGTATATGTCCGTGGTTAATATCACCAATATCCTAGACTGATTCTTTTGTTCTCTCTCTCAGGTTCATGCCCTGTACGTGTGTGACGCCAGCTCTTTGGAAAAGGCTTTTAATGTGACTAAATGCATGGTACCAGAACACTTTGAAAAGACCATCTTCCTCAGCGCCATGTACACCTTCACCGTCATCACCATACTTCTGTGCATCGCGGAGATATTTGAGATCCTCTGCCGGCGGCTCGGTTATCTCAACAACCAGTGACACAAATGAACAAACGGAGAGTGGAAACGTTTGACACGATCACTGTCGGAGTTCACTGGAATCAGTGTTAGCAAAACTTTTATAAAACAAGTTAACACAAGAGCCCAATCTCACCTGTGGTATGATAATGACGACAGGCACCAAGACAAAAGCAACCACTTGGAGACATTCCTGGTGTTTGTTGTCTTTCGGCATAAACGGAACATCCCTGGTTGTGTTTTAGAAGTCAGCAGGTCCATCCTGGCTGGGTCCAAAGGTGTTGTTTGGACAGATGGAACGGTTAGAGAACTTCTACCTGCTCCTGAGTTGTTTAAAAATGACTCATACAATTCCGTTTTTTTTATTTACAGAAAAAACTAAACATCGGGTATCAGCTTCCTGGTTCAACTAAACATTTTGACTTTTCTTGGAAAAATATGGAATTGAAGCCCAATTTGTTGCAAATGTAATGGTTCTGAACAGCAAGGGGGTCACTAAAACCTATTTTTGGGAATCAAATCTCCAGTAGTTAGTGAGTGAAAAACTATGAAAAGATTTGGAAAGCCTTAATTTAAAGACTATCTTTAAACAATATGAATTGGTGGTTAGACCTGACGAGGGGATCACAGAGCATGGAACACTGTGAGGGTCTTTCCAGGACAACTGAACATTTGGCACCAATGGTCTTTGTTCTTTCATGTGAAGCAGTCATTGATTGATGGAGCAGCTGGAGCCTGAACCAACCTTCACCACCAATCTAACATAAAAGGAATCAAACAAGTTTAATATAAAACTATATGAGAAAGAAATCACCCATAAAATGTTTGCAATGAAATGTGTTCCACTGAAGGTAAAAGATCTCTTCAAAGACGTAAGTTATGGAAACAAAACTTTAGAGTTTCAAAAAGGAGGATCAGAAAGTTAAAAAATTATGTGTGGAAAAAATAAAATTAACCCCATTTTATAATACTAGATATGTCTTTTTTGGGGTACAAAACAGCAAACGAGAAGACTGTGTGTATTTGTATAACTGAATTTAAATTCATTGTACCATAAAATTATTTATCGATGGATGAACTGTTGGAAGTTTGAAGCAGGGTGATTGTTTGAAAAGATATTTGAACAACAGCTGCTTCCTCACAATATTCAAGGTGAGTCGAAAGTGGTCTCAGCTTGTAGTTCTGATTAGTTTTTAACAAGTTTGGACAAACCCAGATTGGAAAATTGGGGGTCTTTGTGATTCAAGGTGTTCCTGCTCTGACAAACAAGGAAGGAAAGTTCATTCTGAGGTTTTGTTCAGGTCTGATTAGGTGTTTTCCTCTTCTTTTTTATTTAGGTTTGAATATTTTATGTAATTTTGCTTCTGACGTCAGTGTTATTAGAAAATGATTACCTCTTCTGTTTTTCTTTTTTTTTTAATCAGACATCCATCCAGCTTTTCTTGGGACGTTTTCAGCTATCTGTTTATCACCTCAGGTTCTACATTCATTAGCAGACAGAAGTGAATAAACCCTTCTTTTATTTCACATTTTTATTTTCAGTGGATCGATCCAAGACCTGGTTCATCTGTAAAAGGTTTAAAACACAAATGTCACTCCTGTAAAATGAGTTTATCTGCATTTGTGTGTCTGTAAGAAGATGGGTTTTCATTTTGGCAATAAATATTTTGGGCCTCGGCCACATAAATTAAAATGTATAATTCCAGTAAATTATTGGTCACATAAAAACGTATCAATCTTTTTTTTCATTCATTATATCAGACTCATTAGAGAACTTTGTGTTTGTTTATTAAACTTTGATGTCGCAACCTAATACATGGAAAGTCTTAGGAAATATTCACAAAATGGCTAAAATCTACTCTGCTTTTTACATTTATGACTATACTTTTTATTATTTGTAAAACTTAAATTATAGTTATGGTAGCGTTTCATTTTAAATTTAGTTTAATTTATGGAGTTTATTTCAGGAGGATAATATGAATGAATGAATGAATGAATGAATGAATGAATGAATGAATGAATGAATAAATAAATAAATAAATAAATGCCTTCCCATAATAATACTGGGCACTGGTATCAGTTGCACTAAATCTGTTGACGTCATCCGCCCCGGCTGCTGTGATTGGCCACAGAGGCGGAAGTGAAAGCAATTTGATAAGCAACAACAACACTGACTCTTCTGATGAGTTTTGTGTCTCCTGGAGGAGCTGTAACCCACTCATGGCCCTGCCCGCTCAGCTCAGACCCATCCAGCACTACCTGCGGACCGCTCAGGAGCATGAGAACCGGGACCCGGTCGTGTCTTATTACTGTAAGTCTCCGTTTTATGGCGGCTAACGTTAGCGCCTAGCTTCCCAGCTTTGTTTACCTGCCGGGAAGCAGGGCGGGGGGGTTTATTTTAGCTTTTATTTAAACTGTATCATTTGAATGGATTGTTTTAGGGACATCAGCTGTTAGTGATCCTATCATCATGTCATGTTTAAACGCTTTATGGCCATTAAAAAATAGTTTAGTTAGCTCTAACGTCAAGAGCAGGCTAACACTTCCGTAGCATCCTGTCAGCTGGATAGTTGGGGGATTTTCAACGATTTGTTGTTTTAAACGAGCCTGAAATGTGTCACTAAATATTACCGTTGTGTTCTGAGAGGTTACATGATAAACACTAATCACCTGTAGAGTTTATTCAGGTGAGCACACCTGTCAGAAGCATCTGATTGGTCAAAGTCCTCGCTGTGGACTTGATTTGAAATCATGAGACAGAGCCTGCAGGGATGTACCAAAGCCTCCCAAACTCCACCTTCACGGGTTTACTGTTTTAACTTGATTCAACAACTTTATTAATTAAAGGTCGAACATTAATTTAATGTTGGAATTTTAAATTGAGATCATTTACGTTGAGACGATATTGTCGACGAAGCTGAAGTTAGCTTCCGATTCGGGAAACGACTAAAGGGATATTATAACTAATTTTTCACTACCTTGCGCGTGTTTAACCTGCTCTAGCTCAAAAACGACAACACCTACACTCTTCAAATCTGCACTAGATTATTCTACACTAAWAGAAGAATATTTAAAAACATGTTTGGGGTTTGGGAAAGCTTTGTCTGATTTGTGAAAAATCAATAAAGTTTGTTTTTCATCGTTTTTATGCAACTGGACCACATTAGACCTGGTCCAGCTCAAAAACCACAACACCTGGACTCTTCAAACCAAGATTAGATTATTCTACACTGATAGAAGAAGAATAAAAACTAAGTTTGAGTTTTGGGAAACCTTTGTCTGATTTTTGAAACATCAATAAAGTTTGTTTATCATCATTTTTTAGGCAACTGGACCACATTAGACCTGGTCCAGCCCAAAAACCACAACACCTGGACTCTTCAAACCAAGATTAGATTACTCTACACTAATAGTGGAATATGTAAAACTAAGTTGAGCTTTGAGAAACCTTTTTCTGATTTGTGAAAAATCAATAAAGTTTGTTTTTCATAATTTTTTAGGCAACTGGACCACACTAGACCTGGTCCAGCTCAAAAACCACAACACCTAGACTCTTCAAACCAGGACTAGATTATTCTACATTAATAGAAGAAGAATAAAAACTAAGTCTGAGCTTTGGGAAACCTTTGTCTGATTTGTGAAAAATCAATAAGTTTGTTTTTCATCATTTTTTAGACAACTGGACCAAAGTTGCTTAAAGCTGCTGTATGTAGTTTCTTGGGTACCCAAAAACTTAGAAAATTTTGAACAGAAACAACCTTGTAGTCCCTCCCCCTGCTCTCAGCTCCCCTTCCTAGGCTCCTCCCCCACAGCA
>NW_013952581.1:483852-485167 GCF_001266775.1 Austrofundulus limnaeus | reverse complement strand
TTTTTTCCTCCATAGCTTACCTGTCTAATATCAATCTGTCAGGAGATAGTGACAGAATGAAWAAATATGTAAAAAATACATTTTTAGAAAAGTTACATACTGCACCTTTAACGCTCAAACTTAGTGTTTATTATTCTTCTATTAGTGTAGAATAATCTAGTCCTGGTTTGAAGAGTCTAGATGTTGTGATTTTTGAGCTGTACCAGGTCTAATGTGGTCCAGTTTCCTAAAAAAATGACGAAAAACAAACTTTATTGATTTTTCACAAATCAGACAAAGGTTTCCCAAAGCTCAGACTTAGTTTTTATTATTCCACTATTAATGTAGAATAATCTAATCTTGGTTTGAAGAGTCCAGGTGTTGTGGTTTTTGAGCTGGACCAGGTCAAGTGTGGTCCAGTTGCATAAAAATGATGAAAAACCAACTTCGTTGAAGTTTCACAAATCAGACTAAGCTTTCCCAAATCCCAAACATGTTTTTAAATATTCTTCTTTTAGTGTAGAATAATCTAGTCCAGATTTGAAGAGCCCAGGTGTTGTAGTTTTTGAGCTAGAGCAGGTTAAACACGCGCAAGGTAGTGAAAAATTAGTTGTAATATCCCTTTAGTCATTTCCCGAATCGGAAGCTAACTTCAGCTTCGTAAATTGTCGCTCCTTTATCTGAAGAGCTGTTTGTGCTAAAGTGTTGAGGATGATTCATCTGTTCATGTTTGAATTTTAGGACAAACAAACAAACAAAAACTAAAGAAACTTTAAGGATTTTTCCTGTAGTCTCTGCAGTCAGAGCTGTTTTATTTCAGTTTATAGTTTGTTTTAAAGGTTTAGGCTCGTCTGTGTAACAGATCAGTCCCAGTTAGACCTTCTGCTCTGAAACAGAGGCCTGCAGAACCAGTTTGGTGAAGTCCGATCAGCTGAGGTTTCATCACAGCAGGACTTTCTCTAAATGCTTGTAGAACTCCAGATCAGTTTCTGCACCAACAGAAACAGAAGGTCCGATTGTTTCTCCGTCCAGGACCGTGCAGGTGTCGTGATCCTAAAACAACAGGTTTATTTAATTCATCAGATTTATTGTTTGTGAACACCAGGAGGCAGCTGAGCTCAGGAAGTTCATCCAGAACCCGCGACACAAACAGAACTCACGGCTCTGATCAGGCCGGGTCTGTTGAAGTTCTGTTTGTCCTGCAGTGGACCGGGCCTGGAGCCGGGCCACTGGAGGTCAGCAGCAGCACACGTTTGGACGTCTGAGCCTCACTGTGACTGTGTGTGTGTGTGTGTGTGTGTGTGTGTGTGTGTGTGTGTGTGTGTGTGTGTGTGTG
>NW_013952581.1:480821-482421 GCF_001266775.1 Austrofundulus limnaeus | reverse complement strand
AGTCCTAAATTGACAGAAAATCCTCTGTTTGGTAAATTCTTTTGTTTTATGAGAACAAAGTTTTAAAACGTCTCATTTGTTCTGTCTGAGTCATAAAACCAATCCGCCTCTTCATCATCTCTCCTCATCCTCGCCTGGGTCTAAATTAGCCATCTGATACCGGCCCGTATGTCAGGGTTCTGATGATCCGGAGCAGCGCATTTGCTTTGTTGTGATGACTCAGCAGAACCCGGCAGGTTCTGAGCGCCTGGCTGCCGTTCAAACATGGTTTCACTCAGATTGGATCTCCGACGTTATTAATGAGCCCAATGCTCCAGAACAGAACCAGAACTCTTCTTCACGTCAGAACCATTTATCAGCCTCAAACCTTTTTTATGCTTTTAATCTAAGGATTGGTCACAAAACGGTGCAAAAGTCCTGATCCAGTCCTCGTCTGTTTATATTCTCTGTCCTGTGGTTCTGATCAGCTCTTCTCCAGGCTTTTGTTTGGACTTTAGGTGCTTTTCCTCCCAAAGCTGGTCCGGTTCGGTCTGGTCTGGTCTGTATTTTTATTGTTTTGTTTTTAAGAAGTGACAACAAGAAGTTTGTGTTATTTTATTTAAGCTGTTTAAACAGATGGATGGTTTTAAATGAAGAAATAAAAAGATTTAAATCAAAGTTTATCAGTAATGAGAGGAAATCAAACCAAACCAAGTGAAACCATTTGTCTGAGGAAATAAATACAAAATTAAAAAAAAACTAACTTCATAATGTTTTATTTCATTTTAACTCATTTTTATCTGTTAAAACTTCTTGTAAACAAGTAAGTAATAAAGTAAAGAGCGTGCCTGTGAGCTGACCAGCAGAGGGCCGGAGCGCAGCAGCAGTGGGAGGTGATGAAGAGAACAGGGAAAGTCTTTGTCTGGTGTTGACAGCTGCTGCAGAACCTGCTGTCCGGTTGTGTTTGTGTTGCTCCGAGGTGTTGGTGGTCTGACACTTACGGGCCTGGGTTCTGTCAGAAAGAAGGATGTGCAGCAGAACCAACCAGTGTTCTGGTCCTGCCGGGCCGCATCCGTTGAGAAAAGAAATGATTCTGTTTGAGTCTCACTAAGATCTGTTCACAAACGTCAGACCCTCAGTCAGACCCTCAGTCAGAACCTGACGAAGAACAGACGGTCGATCCAACACCTCCAACAGTTCTTCCTGTTTACAGATGATCAGATGTTTACAGATGATCAGATGTTTACAGACGATCAGATGTTTACAGACGATCAGATGTTTAACAGACGATCAGATGTTTAACAGACGATCAGATGTTTAACAGATGATCAGATGTTTAACAGACGATCAGATGTTTACAGATGATCAGATGTTTACAGATGATCAGATGTTTACAGATGATCAGATGTTTAACAGATGATCAGATGTTTACAGATGATCAGATGTTTAACAGACGATCAGATGTTTAACAGACGATCAGATGTTTAACAGACGATCAGATGTTTACCAGATGATCAGATGTTTACCAGATGATCAGATGTTTACAGATGATCAGATGTTTACCAGATGATCAGATGTTTACCAGACGATCAGATGTTTAACAGACGATCAGATGTTTACA
>NW_013952581.1:474059-480658 GCF_001266775.1 Austrofundulus limnaeus | reverse complement strand
GATCAGATGTTTACAGATGATCAGATGTTTACAGATGATCAGATGTTTAACAGATGATCAGATGTTTAACAGATGATCAGATGTTTAACAGATGATCAGATGTTTAACAGATGATCAGATGTTTAACAGATGATCAGATGTTTAACAGATGATCAGCTTTTCTCCTTCATCAGAAGCAGGTTTGTTTCTCCTACATGTGGAGCAGAAGCAGCTTGTTGTTCTTCAGCTTCTGTAGTTTTCAGTCTCGTCTCTGACAGGTTGGAAAAACAAATAAAAAATACATCAAAGTGCGGCTCGTTCAGGAGCTGCAGCTCTGACTTCACAGCAGAACCACCGGGTCACAGGAAGTTGGACTTTCCACGACTGAAATGCTGTGTTTACGTTTGTAATGGTTTTTAATAGAGTTTAAATGTGTCTGCTTCAGTCCAGAGGGGAGCTGGAACCGAGCTGTTGGTTCTGGACGACCTGGTGTCAGAACCTTATGATGGTTTCTGTAGCAGAAGGATGAAAACTGGCCTCACGTCGAGTTCTGTCCTCCTGCAGGTCGGCTCTACGCCATGCAGACGGGCATGAAGCTGGACAGCAAAACTCCCGAGTGCCGCAAGTTCCTGGTCAAACTCATGGACCAGCTGGAGTCGGTAAGTCCTGTTCCCATCAGAGCGGACCCCCACAGGGAGCAGCGGGGGGGCGAGGGCTGTCAGGAGAAGATGGTTCTGTAAAGTACAGGTCATTTCCTCATTACCTGTACTTTACCCAAGGACCTGAGCTCCCTGATGGGCCTCAGATGGTTGAATTTACTGCTGTTGTGATCATTACAGGAGGGAGAAACACTTTAAACAGCTTCTTACTGAAAACACATTATTACAGTTTTAAACTGTTTGTTTTCCTCTTTGTATAGATTTTAAAGTTTGGTTGTTGCAGCAGACAGAGGGTCTAAAGGTTCATAAAACACATTACACTTCACAGTGGTGGGCACCAGTCCACTAAAGCGCAAATCCGCTAATTGCGGACCTAAATATTGCATTTGTGCTTTAGTGGTATTACTAACTTTTATAATCCATAAGCAGATTTGCGCTTTCTATACTTAAAATGCAGTACAGCTAATAACTAATTATCTACCAGTCATCATTATCTTGAACAGCAGAAGGTATGGCTGTCAATGAATCACAACACACGTGATCTATCAAACAGCACCCCTCCCAGATAAACACACTTGTTGAGAACCTATACATCCTTGCTGATTGTTGCTTTCGGTCAGGGTTCTCATTTCCCACAATGCTTTGTGTCTGCTTACATAGCAGGAAGGCAATGTTTAGAACTACCTGTCCCAGTAAAAACAAGTAACGTTTGTAATCCATACTAAAATTTTGTATGCATTGATTTATTTTACTTTACAATTGGAGCTCCTTTCTTAAAAAAAGGTTTAAACACTGGAGCTCAATACTTGACGTAATTGGTCGAAGCAACGGGGTTAGAGACTCAGAAATGATTTAAAGGGATCCTCGATTAGTTGTAACGTTAGACTTTATTTGGTAAACATATATTTTAACTGTAAAGTAAATACTGTAAAAATACTGTAGGATGTTTAGTTTTTATCATTTTTAAACTAAAAGTTTAAAAATATATTACATGGACAGAGCCATTTCATTTACACGCAAAGCATTCTGGGTAAATGATGACGTGGATAGGTCCTCGGTGCGAGGCTGCTAGCGAGCTATATCCACCCTGAAGGTTAATCTTGGACAATATCTGATGATCGACTCTTTTAAATGAAACCAGAGAGCGTTGACAGAGAGGAGAAGGTAGAAATGACTCAGCTGGAACTGAAAATATGGATGGAGGACAACAGAGCTGCTTCATGGAAGAAGAACCTCAACTTAGCCTGTTAGCTTTAGCTTTAGCCCCTACACTATCACCATATACAGTATATGTATTAGCTCAGCGCTACACATTCTCTTTCGTCACTGAGGTCCTCCATCCACATGACAGAGAGGGGAACACAAAAATGACTCAGTCTGCAACTGAAAATATGGATGGAGGACCTCAGTTTAGCTTGTTTGTCACGCTAGCACCAAGCTAATACACATAAGGCAATATAGAGTCAGCACTAGCACCAAGGCTAACAGGCTAAGCTGAGGTTCTTCTTCCATGAAGCAGCTCTGTTGTCCTCCATCCATATTTTCAGTTCCAGGCTGAGTCATTTCTACCTTCTCCTCTCTGTCAACGCTCTCTGGTTTCATTTAAAAGAGTCGATCATCAGATATTGTCCAAGATTAACCTTCAGGGTGGATATAGCTCGCTAGCAGCCTCGCACCGATGACCCAGTTGACATCATTATTTACCCAGAATGCTTTGCGTGTAAATAAAATGGCTCCGTCTGTGTAAAAATTTATTTTTAAAAATTTACAAAACAAACATCCTATAGTATTTTTACAGTCTTTATTTTACTGTAAAAACATATGTTTTACATATGTTTAAGTCTAAGGTTACAACTAATCAGGGATCCCTTTAAAGATGTTATGCTGATGAAGACTGACATCTAGTGGTCAACTGGAGCAACTACATGGAAAACTTTAAAATCCAAGCTCTTATTTTGAAGGGAAGATAGTTTCCTGTACTCCGTGCTTTTGTTTCCGTCACAAATCAAATCCATCATGTACCCAGAATGCATCGCTTCAGTTTTCCAATAAACAGTTTTAAAATTACTTTATTGATGCTTCTTTAAAGAAAAATCTACAACAAACAAAAGAAAAAGACAAAGAAGCTGCCGAACTAGCAATCCTCAACAACTTTTTAATTTTTACACCAGGAGCCAAAGGTCTGTTTCAGGAAATCACATCCCCAGCAATCGGTGGTTGTAAGATTAAGCTGTAAAAGGGTTCATGCACCACTAGTTGGCAGTGTTGTGCATATATTGTACATGAATTATTGCCTGCTAGTAATTGTCAAATTGATCTTGCGCTTTAAAATTAGCTTTCGCTAGTTTTTCTACGGCATAAGCACTTTTGAAGTTGCGGACCTAAATATTTTCATAAGCACTTTAGAAATTGCGGAGCTAATTTTTGGATTAGCGCTGCCCACCGCTGTTTCATCACAACTGATGCTTTATTTGCCTAAATAATAAAGATACTGTGGATGTGTTTATTAAAAACTGGAGCTGAAGACGTGAGCAGGTTCTTCAGAGATGTTGGATCTTTTAATTGATCAGTTAAAAGCCACACAGTTACATGGTTTGCCCCCGAGGGCAGGTTTTACTGAAGCTGTGCAGGCCTTAATGACGGCACAGAGCCTGGATGTGCCTCTGAGGACCAATCAGATGAGTCCCTGTTTGTGTTGTTGATGACACGTCTGACATGGTTTTTAAAGTGATGATGGATCACCACAAACACTGTTCAGAGACACAGATCACCACGCAGCTGAAGAAAATTAACATTAAGCACATTTTTAATGATGTTAACAACAGTCCTGTGTGGCTCGAACAGTTTATTCAAAAGGTTTTTTAAATTTTTAGGGAAAAATATAAAATATAGAATCTAAAAGGCTCATTTTATTTGACTGATTTATAGAATCAAAGGTTTGTGTAATAAAATAAATAAATAAATAAATAGTTCTGAGGTCAGACAGATCCAAATCTTTAGTTCTGTTTGGAAACAACATTCTTTCTACTAAAAGGAGAGTGAACACCTGCCTCTCTGATGGTATGGGGGTGCATTGGTGCCTTTGGCAGCTGGAAAAACTCCATCAATACAGAAAAGTATCTACAGGTTTTAAAACATCTGAGGACTGTAGAACATCTAGAACTCCCATCGGTCCAGAATGAGACAACTTTTCTTCCAGGACCCCCAGAACTGGTCTCCTCAGGTCCTGGACCTTTACAGACTGCTGTTAGATGAAGAGAAGGGAAACATCAAACAACTTTAAACAAATCTTTTGTTGTTTTAGTTATTTTCTTTTTAGAATTTGGATTTAAGCTCCTCTCTGGTCTGGAGAGTGTTGCTGGGGGGGAGTTCTCGGTATCCGATACTCGATCCGGCAGGTGTAGAACTGTTCTGTCCTCTTGTTGTTTACAGTCAGAAGCCAGAACTTCCTGACAGACTCTTCAGGTGTTTGGACCTCCAGGTCTTCTCCTTTATGCGTTGTTGTATGCAGCTGAGGCTGGTTTCTATAAAACTGCTGAGTCAGCAGAACGCACGCTACAGTGGGTCCCTCCCCGCTGACCCGGCTCGTGTGGACCGTGCTGGACTCATTGGTCCTGTTCTGCATCATCATCCTCATCGCTGGCTCAGCTCTGCAGGTTTTTACTCTGCGGGGTGTAATTAGTTTAAACGTTGCATCAAAAAGCTTTCAGTGGGTTCAGAAACCGTTTTTAGATTTATGGGTTTAAAAATAAACGTCACCGTTTGAAACTTGTTTCTTTAATGTTTCAGAGCGACGTGACGCTGAGATCTCCTTTAACTCTCTGCCTCTTCTCGGTGGTTTTACGTTCCTCCACTCTCACACTTTGATTAAATCTGAACACTAAATCTATTCAGGCCCCTCAGAGTCCACCTACTGTTTTCTTTAGAGCTCTTACTTGAAACCTGAAGCCCCGCCGGGCCCAGGACTGACCCAGGAACTGCAGGTGCTACGCTAGGTGGCGCTCCCTCAGGTGAAAACTTCTCCGCTTCAGGTTCAGTTATCGACAGAACCATGGTCTGTGTCCAGTCTGTGGAAAACTAAACACTGATCACATAGCGGACCAGGTGGAAGGGGGTCTCTGTGGTCCAGGTGGGGTTTGGATCAGAGAGGCTCAGATCCGAGGGTTGTGATGTCAGAATACACCTGTCTGGAAACAGCGTTAGTGACTTCTCCTGATGGCAGAGGTTCTGTCCTTTTGATCTGGGTCATGTTCCGGCTCAGAACCAAGGAGCGGACCCTCTACATCCACACCATCTGGCATCACGCCATTATTACATCACAAAAACAAGTCAGAGTGAAAACACAAAGTATTTAAGTTTGTAGTTTGTTGGCCTGAGAATTAACAATTAAATTAAACATTCTGAAAAAACACACCTCTCAGATAAAACAACAAACAAAGAAATAAATCAAACAGGTGAAGTTTTTATTGTCCAGGATTAGAACACACCGGACACGAAAACCACTACAGGACTGGACTCTGAGGGTCTGAGGTACTTCCTGTTTGTAACATCTTGTTGTTTACAGAGGAGCTGAATTATTCTGCTCCGTTCATCATTGTTTTATTTATTTTGTTTGTTTTTCAGATGAAGAAGGAGCTGAGCGACAACGAGTCCATCACTCAGGAGGTGGTCGGAAATGCCCACATTGAAAACTACGCCTTAAAACTGTTCCTGTACGCCGACAACGAGGACCGAGCCGGACGATTCCACAAGTAAGAAACAAAGGCTTAGAATCACTCACAGCATATCACCCTCCATATGTCACCCACAGCATATCACCCTCCATATATCACCCACAGCATATCACCCTCCATATTTCACTCACACATATCACCCTTCATATGTCACCGACCGCATATTGCCCTTCATATTTCACCTACAGCATATCACTCCATAAATCACCCACAGCATATCACTCTTCATAAACCACCCACGGCATATTACCCTTCATATATCACCCACGGCATATTACCCTTCATATATCACCCACGGCATATTACCCTTCATATATCACCCACAGCATATCACCCTTCATATGTCACCCACAGCATATCACCCTTCATATGTCACCCANATATGTCACCCACAGCATATCACCTTTCATATGTCACCCACAGTATATCAACTTTCATGTCACCGACCGCATGTCACCCTCCATATTTCACCTACAGCATATCACTCTTCATAAATCACCCACAGCATATCACTCTTCATAAACCACCCACGGCATATCACCCTTCATAAACCACCCATGGCATATCACCCTTCATAAACCACCCATGGCATATCACCCTTCATATATCACCCACATGTCACACACAGCATATCGCCCTCCATATATCACCCACAGCATGTCACCCTCCATATATCACCCACAGCATATCACCCTCCATATACTGTATCACCGACAGCATATCACCATCCATATTTCACTCACACATATCACCCTCCACATATCACCATCCACATATGTCACCTACAGCATATCACCCTTCATATGTCACCGACCGCATGTCACCCTTCATATATCACCCTTCATATGTCACCCACAGCATATCACCCTTCATATGTCACCCACAGCATATCACCCTCCATATACTGTATCACCCACAGCATATCACCCTTCAAATATCACCCACATGTCACCCACAGCATATCACCCTTCAAATATCACCCACATGTCACCCACAGCATATCACCCTTCATATGTGACCCACAGCATATCACCCTTCATATGTCACCCACAGCATATCACCCTTCATATGTCACCCACAGCATATCACCCTTCATATGTCACCCACAGCATATCACCTTTCATATGTCACCCACAGCATATCACCTTTCATATGTCACCCACAGCATATCACCTTTCATATGTCACCCACAGCATATCACCTTTCATGTCACCGACCGCATGTCACC
>NW_013952581.1:469679-473649 GCF_001266775.1 Austrofundulus limnaeus | reverse complement strand
TCACCCACAGCATATCACCCTTCAAATATCACCCACATGTCACCCACAGCATATCACCCTTCAAATATCACCCACATGTCACCCACAGCATATTACCCTTCATATGTCACCCACAGCGTATCACCTTCCATATATCACCCACAGCATATCACCCTCCATATATCACCCACAGCATATCACCCTCCATATACTGTATCACCCACAGCATATCACCCTCCATATACTGTATCACCCACAGCATATCACCCTCCATATACTGTATCACCCACAGCATATCACCATCCATATTTCACTCACACATATCACCATCCACATATGTCACCTACAGCATATCATCCTTCATATATCACCCACATGTCACCCACAGCATATCACTCTTCATAAATCACCCACGGCATATCACCCTTCATATATCACCCACATGTCACCCACAGCATATCACCCTTCATATGTCACCCACAGCATATCACCCTTCATAGGTCACCAACAGCATATCACCCTCCATATTTCACTCACACATACCACCCTCCACATATCACCATCCATATATGTCACCCACAGCATATCACCCTTCATAGGCCACCGACAGCATATCACACTCTATATGTCACCCTCTGTCTTTCAGGACAGTGTTTGAAACCTGAATCATCCTTGGAACATGTTAATTTAAGGAACTCATTTGTTATAAATAAAGAAAGCTGTTTTGAGGCTCAGCAGGTCAGAAGGTGTAAAGAAAGATTAAGACTCTGTTAGAGGTTGTTTCCTCTGTGAAGCAGTACAAGTTTTATCAATGTTATTAATTAGCCCTCCATGTTTCCCTACTTGCCGTCAAATTGTCCAGCTGTTTACTCCCGCACCATGTCTGGCTGTTTTATCATCACACACGCTCAGCGTGATGTTCCGTGTCACATCCTCTCCACCCGTTTCTCTCTTAGCAACAGGCGGTGAGTCACTGTCCTTGTACTCACATGTTCAGGAACACGCGTGTTCTGTCTGCGCTTCAAACATATCTTTTCTCTCAGCTTAGTTAGAAATTTCATCCAAGGACAGTTTTATGAGAACAATAATTCATACTTTTTGTTAAACCTTTTCAATTTTGGTGGAAAATTTAAACCCTTTGATTACATTAGGGATCCTCTGTTTGTTTATTTATTTGCTTTAGGTAATTTTTTATTATTGTTTTGATTCTTCCAACCTGTTTTTCCTGTTTGTTTGAAGTTTCTGCAGTAATTTCACAGAAAAGAAATAAAAAGAAAACCAACATTTAAAAATCTAAATCAAAAAAAAAGAATGAAATTTGTTGCTTCTGTAGCATTGAACAGATAATTTTTTTCCTCGAATCAACAAGTTTTATAAAACCCTAGAACCAGTGGGTCCGTTTCAGGTCCTGTCTGGGTGCAGCAAGTTCTGGATGAATGGATGCAGGTTCTGCTGAGATGTTTTCAGAGTAAACAAGCTGTTTCCAGCAGCTGCAGGGAGTTGGCTTCAGTTACGTTTATGTTCTGTTAAACAGGAAAACAAACAGACTTTCAGGTTTACAAGAACTAGCGCTCTGCAGCTAATGGGACGTCTGCAGCTATCAGGTCATTTGCAGCTAGCAAGTTGCCTGCAGCTAACAGGCTGTCTGCTGCAAACGGGTCAGTTGCAGCTAACAGGTCACAGTTGGCTACATCTAATGGGTCATCTGCACTGCAGCTAACGGGTCACAGTTGTCTAAATCTAATGAGTCGTCTACAGCTAACGGGTCATCTGCAGCTAATGGGTCATCTGCAGCTAACGGGTCATTTGCAACTAACGGATCACAGTTGTCTACAGCTAACGGGTCGTCTGCAGCTAACGGGTCATCTGCAGCTGGTCATCTGCAGCTAACGGGTCATCTGCAGCTAACGGGTCATCTGCAGCTAACTGGTCGTTTACAGCTGACAGGTCGTCTGCAGCTAACTAGTCGTCTGCAGCTAACGGGTCGTTTACAGCTGACAGGTCGTCTGCAGCTAACTAGTCGTCTGCAGCTAACGGGTCGTCTGCAGCTAACTGGTCGTCTGCAGCTAACGGGTCGTTTGCAGCTAACGGGTCACAGTCGTCTGCTATGATTTTAAGCAGCTGTACAGCTTTGTCTTCCCCGTATCCATCAATCTACATCAGTGGCATCCAAAGTCGGTCCTCAAGGGCCTGTGTCCTGCATGTTTGAGGTGCTGCCCTGGTTCAACACAGCTGAACCTAATGAGTCCTTGATTAGTGGGTCTCTGCAGACCTTGATGGGAAACTGAGGAGGTAAATCATCTATTTGAATCAGCTGTGTTGAAACAGGGACAAATCTAAAACTTGCAGGAGGCCGGCCCTTGAGGACTGGAGTTGGTCTTGCCTGATCTACATCTTATAATTTTCTGCTTCCTGTCTGTTTCTGAAGGAATATGATCAAGTCCTTCTACAGCTCCAGTCTTCTGATGGACGTCCTCTCTGTCTTTGGAGAGCTTTCAGAGGAGGTAAGATTTCCAATCATCAAAAACACCAATGATTAAAATCAAACTCATTAATTATTAAAGAAAATAACAAATTTAATGTTAGATTAATAAAGTCTGTATTAGTTGGATTTTTTCAGTTATAGTTAATCTTCCTGATATGACAACATGATTGCTTTACTGAATATTTTCACGATGAGTCACCTTCTTCTAATGTGATAACCTTCACATTGAATTTATTTTCTTTCCTCCATGTTTTAATCTGAGATGTTTATTTTTCACAGCTGGAAATGACCCCATTTTAACCTTTAGATAATCTGAGGCTAAACAAACTTTCCTCTGAAACTGACTCATTGTTTCTGTAAAAACCAGAACTTATCTGGAAGAAGCAGGACTTTCACCTGTTGCTCTTATCACGGTCGCCTCACTGTCGATGTGTCGCCTCAGGGCTTTTAGTTTGTTTAAAACATCCTGTCGCCAAAACCCAAGAGGACTAAGGGAAACTAAGATGGTTTAGACTGAGTCCAGGGACTTCGAGGCAGAGTTCAGATTCCAATCATGTTTCGATTCAGTTCCAGCCTCACAAAGTGTTTAATGACTCCTTGTTCTGTTTGGTGGTTCAGCAGAACTGAGTTGCTGTAAGAAGCTCAAAGTTGGACTAAAAGTCAGTTCCAGTTGTTTACAGGTGAACGTCTTCTAAACAACTCTTACTGATGATTAATAAATGTTTCTGGTTGAATCTCCTGCAGAACATTCAGCACAGGAAGTACGCCCGCTGGAAGGCCACCTACATCCACAACTGTCTGAAGAATGGAGAGACCCCTCAGCCTGGGCCCATCGCCATGGAGGGGGACGAGGAAGCAGGTGGGGTCCTCTAATACGGTTCTGAAAGGGTTTCACAATCCTGCTGCTCTAAGTCCTGAAACAAAAGCCTGTTGGTGCTCGCTAAAGACCACAGAGCCGCTTCCTCCATGTGTGTACTTGTTTGTGAGGGCCACGTGCAAAATAGTTACTATCAAAGTGAGGTCTTTGATGTAAAGTTAGGATCTTGTCCTGGTCCTAACTTTTTTTGCAATAAAGACTGGTAATGGTTAGGGTTAAGAATACACTAGTAATGATTAGAGTACGGGTAGACTAGTAATGATTATGGTTAGGGCGCTTGTGTATGGGCATGTTTTGCTACAATGTGGGAACCATTTACCAGAAAAAGGTAGCATGGTGGAGACCAATGCCCTGGTCCCCTCAGGTACAGCTGCAAATTTCAGGTGGGAAGGTTAGGTTTAGGACCAAGGTGTGAATTGAGTTCAGGCTAGTTTTATGGTCAGGTAAGGTACCTGTGAGGTTAATTTTAGGGTAAATGGTCAGGGTTAAGTTATTAAATTACCAGAAAATGAATGGAAGTCAATCCATGCTCCCCACAAGTATATAAAAACAAAGGTGTGTGTGCGTGTGTGTGTGTGTGTGTGTGTGTGTGTGTGTGTGTGTGTGTGTGTGTGTGTGTGTGTGTGTGT
>NW_013952581.1:467409-468662 GCF_001266775.1 Austrofundulus limnaeus | reverse complement strand
TTAACTACATTTTAATGAAGGTTACCTCCACCTGTTGGTTTAATTAACTACATTTTAATGAAGGTTACCTCCACCTGTTGGTTTAATTAACTACATTTTAATGAAGGTTACCTCCACCTGTTGGTTTAATTAACTACATTTTAATTAATGTTACCTCCACCTGTTGGTTTAATTAACTACATTTTAATGAAGGTTACCTCCACCTGTTGGTTTAATTAACTACATTTTAATTAATGTTACCTCCACCTGTTCATAACGAGCTGATGTTGGTTTAATTCTTCTCTTATGTTGAGCTCAGCTCAGCATTCAGGCTCCGGCCTTTGTTGCTGTGAAAGTTTATGAACTCTTATGTCAGTTTTGTTCCTTAAATTGTAACCTTTACATGAAAATTGAAATGGTTTGTTCAACCTTTAAAGTTCATCCTGTTCAGGAAAAATAAACGGAGAACTTGCATGCTCTTCTCAGACGTGTCGTTTGTTGGACCGTTTTGTTGAAAATGTTGATAAATGCAGCGTCCTGCTGGGAAACGACTGAATGCTTCTGACCTGAGCACCTTTGGGCCTCCCTGTGAGGACGAAGCTCTGAACATTTCTGCGTGTCACTGACATGATGTGAACATTCTGTGGGACCACACCCATCTGGACCTCATCAACCTGGGTGTGTTAGAGCCAGAAACAGAACCCGGGTCAGATCAGCTGTGACATCATCCACATGCTGCTGTTCCTCCTCCTATCTCTCACTCATCTGCACCTCGTGTTTGTTAACACCTTCTCCCAGCATGCAGCGGGGGTTTTCTATGTCAGCGATGACATCATGATGGATACCTCTCCGCTGATATCATCAGCTCAGAGCGTTCCAGAGTTTCTGATCCTTTATTTAACACAAACATGTTGAAACCTGAGTTTATTTATGATTATTTATTACAAATCTTGGGTCAGATGTAGGTGGAAGTTACTGCAGACGTGTTGTTTAAAAAACAAAATGTAACCTTGTTCTCATTTCAGAGAGGTTCGGCTTTTTGTTGTTGTTTGTAGGGATGTCCCGATACCACTTTTTCACTTCCAATACGATACCGATATTGACCCGTTATCATAACAGTACAAGTCACACACTTTTACCTATTTTGTAATGTAAAATCTTAGAAAAGTCTTGATCAAGTCAAACAGTGAAAAAGAGAAGATATGAGAAAAACTGACCCATTTATTTTTAACCAATGGATCACATACATTTTAAATTGAAGAACATTCTACAAT
>NW_013952581.1:463930-465703 GCF_001266775.1 Austrofundulus limnaeus | reverse complement strand
TGGTTTTTTTTTTTTTTTTTTTTTTTGTTTGTTTGTTTTCCCCAGATGAGTTTGGAGCCGAGGGTTTCTCGGTTCCGGGCCCCTCTCATGGAGGCTCCTTCAGGGCCGACCCTCACTCAGAGGACCAGAGTTCGGCTCCGGGTCCCGCCCCGGGAATCGGCTTCGCTTCAGGTCCCGGGTCAGTTCCGACGGGCCCCCCCGCCACGAACTACAACAACATCCAGATCCCGCCGGGGGCCCACGCTCCAGCCAACACTCCAGCAGAACCTTCAGGTCCGACACAAAACCACCAAAAACTCCTCAAACCAGATTTAATTATCAGCTGAAGCTGAAACACTTCCATCTGTTCTTCTTTAATAAAACCTCTGTAAACTGCTAAAGGTTCTCAGACTGATGAAGATTTGACTGCAGCTGTTTGGGTTTTATTTCACTTTAAATCCTAAATCTGCAAAAGCTTTTATTCACTTTTCTTTCAATTTAACCTTTATTTAGGATTTATAGTAGGAAAACAAAGAAGAACCTGCAAACAGTCAATGCCGAATCTGCTGAGTCACTGCAGAATCTGCTGAGTCACTGCTAGAGTTGTTTTGTTGTCAGATCATCTCGTTTGTTTTGGACCCCCTGTCTGAAGACAAACAGTTAAGTTCATTTAAACTGTGAGCTGGTACAGGAAGTGGAAACACACTGCAAAAACTGTCCATCTGACCAAGTTTTAAAATCATGTCCTGCCAAAAAGTCTTTTTTGATCTTGTTTATAGACTGATTTACTAAACAAGAACTGATTGTGTAAGAATAATAATCTTGTTTTCATAATGTGTAAGATTATTTGTCTTGTTAGTCTGAAAATTTGACTCAAATTAAGTAAAAAATTTTCTGCCAATGGAGTAGGAAAATTTTACTTGGTAAGATTCTTGAAATACTTGATTTGACTCAATTTTTTCTTATTTCAAGAATCTTACCAAGTAAAATTTTCATACTGCGTTGATAGAAATTTTGACTTTATTTGAGCCAAATTTTCAGGCTAACAAGACAAATAATCTTACACATTCTGAAAATAAGATGATTATTCTTACACAATCAGTTCTTGTTTAGTAAATCAATCTCTAAACAAGATCAAAAAGACTTTTTGGCTGATATAAGATTTTAAAACTTGGTTATGTGGACATTTTTTGCAGTGTACATTCAGCTGATTTATTCTCTGTGTTGGAGAGCGTCGGACAGCGAGCTCGGCCCTCGCCCAAACAAAGGAGGCGTCGCCTGCCGCAGAGCAATTTATCTCCTCTGAGACGTCGCTTTTCATTCTAATAATTCCTGTCGTCTTAAAGTCGATCAAAACCAGGTTTCAGGGAGAAAAATGGCAGAAATGAGTTTCTGTAGAGCTCGTGTCTCTGAACGTTCTCCTTCACTCTCATGTTTCGCTCACAGTCAGAAGTTTAATCTCAGAGGAGTGGAGAGTGGAGCAGCAGAGCTGAAACATGATGATCCAGCTCCAGCTGAGACGTTTTAATAAACATTAAAATCACAGGAAGTTCTTTGACTTTTTGTTTTTTATTCTTCTTGTTTTGATCAGATGCTTGTAAACCTGCAGCTGCAGCCCGATCAGGTCCAACTGTCGACCCGTCTCTGCTGAACGCCCAGCAGCAGGGTGAGAAACACACCACTAATCATTTTATATCTAAAATACAATAATAGATACACTCACCGGCCACTTTATTAGGTACACCTGTCCAACTGCTCGTTAACACTTAATTTCTAATCAGCCAATCACATGGC
>NW_013952581.1:452133-460787 GCF_001266775.1 Austrofundulus limnaeus | reverse complement strand
GCCCTGTAGTGGTCCAGTCTAAGGCCCCGTATTGGTCCAGTCTAAGGCCCCGTATTGGTCCAGTCTAAGGCCCCGTATTGGTCCAGTCTAAGGCCCCGTATTGGTCCAGTCTAAGCACTGTATTGGTCCAGTCTAAGCACTGTATTGGTCCAGTCTAAGCACTGTATTGGTCCAGTCTAAGGCCCTGTATTGGTCCAGTCTAAGGCCCTGTATTGGTCCAGTCTAAGGCCCTGTATTGGTCCAGTCTAAGCACTGTACTAAGGCTCCACAATGGTCCAGTCTAAGGCCCTATTGTGATCCAGTCTGAGGCCCCACAGTGGTCCAGTCTGAGGCCCCACAGTGGTCCAGTCTGAGGCCCTAGAGAGGTCCAGTCTAAGGCCCTGTATTGGTCCAGTCTAAACACTGTATTGGTCCAGTCTAAGCACCGTATTGGTCCAGTCTAAGCACCGTATTGGTCCAGTCTAAGGCCCTGTAGTGGTCCAGTCTAAGGCCCTGTAGTGGTCCTGTCTAAGCACTGTATTGGTCCTGTCTAAGCACTGTATTGGTCCTGTCTAAGCACTGTATTGGTCCTGTCTAAGCACTGTATTGGTCCAGTCTAAGCACTGTATTGGTCCAGTCTAAGGCCCCACAATGGTCCAGTCTAAGGCCCTATTGTGATCCAGTCTGAGGCCCTAGAGAGGTCCAGTCTAAGGCCCCTCAATGGTCCAGTCCGAGGCCCTACAGTGGTTAAGTCTGAGGCCCCGTGGTGTTCCAGTCCAAGCCCCGAGAGTGGTCCAGTCTAAGGCCTTGTAGTGATCCAGTTCAAGGCCCGACAGTGGTCCAGTCTAAGGCCTTGCAGTGGTCCAGTTCAAGGCCCGACAGTGGTCCAGTCCAAGGCTGTAGTGGTCCAGTCCAAGGCCCGACAGTGGTCCAGTCTAAGGTCCCAAAGCTGTTTGTCAGGGGGGTTTTTTCAGCTATTTTTCGGCTGTTTATCTGTAATCTAATCTTCGACTTGTGTTACCTTGTTAATCCGAATTTATTGCTCATCTCTCTGACTCTAGTCAGATCAGATTAGTTCCACATTAACTTCTGGTCTCTTTCTCCTCCTCCTCGTTATCCTCACACCCACCAGGTGGCGTTCAGCTCACCCCTGAAGACTTCACCCGGGCCCAGAAGTACTGTAAGTACGCGGGCAGCGCTCTGCAGTACGAGGACGTCAGCACGGCGGTCCAGAACCTCCAGAAAGCCCTGAAGCTCCTCACCACCGGCAAAGAATGAGCTCTTTGTCCCCGCCCCCCTCCCCCGCCTCTATCTGTCACTGATACGACTCGCAGCGGGCCGACGTTCAGAAACAGTCTGTTCACGTCAGACCAGGACACGATGGAAATCAGCTAGAACAAAGACGCCCTGTGTGGTTCTGACTGACGGGACTACGAACCGACCAACTGCAGGACATGTGGACTCTGACTGAGATCAAAGCCTCGTTGATGACCCCCCGCTCATCAGCTCGTTAAGAGTTCGTTTAAAATTCATCATTGCTTTCATTATTTACTTCCTGTTCATTTTATCTTCATTTAACTAACAGAACAGGACCAAAATCAAGTCCTTCAGTTCTTCCTTTCCTTTAAAATGTTAAAAATAAATAAATTTATTTGTTTCCATCAGTTTGAATCTGTTCAAAGATAAAACGTTTCTCACCTGTATTCACCGAGGATCAGTCTGGATCTGCTGCAGGTTTAAAATGGACCATCTGTGGAATCGGATCTGTGCTTTAGTTCTCCGCAAAAAATGTAAAATCTAAAACATTTATTGTTTCTGAATTAATTTTCACAAATTCAGTTCCTGGCAGTAAGGGTTCAAATATCTACCTGCAGCAGGTAAGATATTAACTTTCTCTTCAACACATCTGAACCGTCCCACCCTTAAATTAGTTAGATGTAATATGTCAGGTTAGCTTAGTTTATCACAAAGATTAGGAGGGAAGACAAACTGTTAGCATGGTGAGCAGAAGTTTCTCCTCCTGCTGACCAACAGACTCACTAACTGAACCGGGTCAGGTCTCCAACAACAGGACCACTGTCTGTTTTTGGTCCAAACACAGACCAGAACCCGTTAGGACTGTTCCGGTTCCATCGCTGATTTCTGAGACACATCCAGTCAGTTTGACCCACAGTTCAGATGATTCAGAACAAACTAAAGACGAGGAGGACGGTTCTGTCAGAGCGAGGTCCGCAAATGGTTTCTTTACTGGTTTATTCTGACGTCTGACTGGAGGAGAGGTGGAGGTTTTTATACTTTCGGCTTTAGATTTTTTAACTTTAATTCTTTACGTTTCAACAGAATTTCTACAGATTGAATAAAATATTTGAAATCATTTGTTGTGTTGGAATCTGTTTTGAAAGAAGGCTTCAATGGAAGTTTCAACATAAGTCATATGTACTGTAGCTCTCAAATAAAAAAAGCTATGCTGAGATTAAAGAAACTACACAGATTAAACTATGGTGGGATTAAATTTTGCTGAGATTAAAGAAACTACACTGAGATTATACTACCCATAGATTAAACCATGCTGAGATTAAATAAACTATGCTGAGATTAAACTACACAGACTAAACTTTGCTGAGATTAAACAAACTACACTGAGATTAAACAAACTACACAGATTAAACCACACATAGATTAAACTATGCTGAGAATAAACTACACCGAGATTAAAGAAACTACGCTGAGATTAAACTACCCTGAGATTAAAGAAACTACACTGAGATAAGAGAAACTGCCGAGATTAAACTACACAAAGATTAAATTACGCTGAGATAAAAGAAACTACACTGAGATTAAACTACAGAGTTAAAAAAAAACTATCCTGAGACCCTCCGCAGAATCGCCACCTTAACATGGTGAAGAGATTTGAGTAGCCCTGTGATCCCGGGGGGCTATGTTGTCTGGTAGGGTCTTCCTTGGCAAACAGGCCTTGGGGGAGGGGTCAGACAAAGAGCAATTCAGAACCCTTGATGAGGAAACATCACCCACATCAGGGAACCTCACCCAGAATAGGGAAACCGGGGCACCTGGCCTGGAGCCAGGTCTGGTGGGGGGAGCTCACTGGTGAGCGCCTGGTGGTCGAGCCTTGGCTCCTGGGGCTCAGCCAGACAAAGCCTGAAAGGACTATAGGAGGCCACCTCCACGTGGATCTACCACCCGCAGGGAAGACCATCAAGGTCGGGTGCGATATATTCTGGGCAGCAGGCAAAGGAGTGTCCCTGGACATGCTGATTCCTGGCGACAACGACTGGCTCTAGGGACATGGAACATAACCTCACTCATGGGGAAGGAGCCAGAGCTTGTGGGTGAGGTTGAGCGTTACCAGCTAGATACAGTTGGGCTTACCTCTACTCACAGCTTGTGTTCTGGAACCCAACTCCTGGAGAAGGGCTGGACTCTTTCCTGTTCTGGAGTTGCCCAGGGAGAGAGGCAATGGGCAGGTGAGGGGATACCCGCAAGCCCCCGGCTGTGTGCCTCGGTGTTGGATTTCACTCCGATGGATTGCCTTTATGCAGCTTTGTGCTGCAGGAGGGAAGGTTCTGACTGTTGTTTGTGCTTATGCACCAAACATCAGTTCAGATTACCCAGCCTTTTTGGAGTCCTTGGATGATGTCCTGGAAGGGGTGCCATCTGGAGACTCCCTTGTTCTGCTGGGTGACTTCAATGCCCATGTGGGCAACAACAGAATTATCTGGTAGGGAGTGATCAGGAGGAACGGCCTCCCTGATCTGAAATGAATAAAGAACACCATGTTTGAGCATGGGGTGGTCCATAAGGGTACTTTGTACCAGGCCACCTTAGGTCAAAGGTCGATGATCAATTTTGTAATCGTGTCATCTGACCTGCAGCCCTATGTCTTGGACACTCGAGTGAAGAGAGGGGCAGAGCTGTCAACTGATCACCCCTGGTGGTGAATCGGTTCCGGGGGAGGCTGCCAGACAGACCTGGTAAACCCAAACATATAGTGAGGGTGAACTGGGAACGTTTGGCAGAGCTCCCGTCCATGCGACCTTCAACTCCCACCTCCAGGAGAGTTTTTCATATGTCCTGGGGGAGGTCGGGGACATGGAATCCAAATGGGCCAAGTTCAGGGCCTCCATTACAAATGCGGCTTCCAGATGCTGTGGCCTGAAGGTCATTGGTGCCTGTCAAGGCGGCAACCAAAGGACCCTCTGGTGGATACCAGCGGTGATGGAGGCCGTCAGACTGAAGAAGGAATTGACTTTCCCGGAGGACTCCTGATGCAGTTGATAAGTACAGGGTGGAAAAGAGGGTTGCAGATGCAAAAACTCGGGCATGGGAGGAATTTGGGGAGGCCATGGAGAAGGACTTTCGATTGGCCTCGTGGATGTTCTGGGAAACTGTTCGACAACTCAGAAAAGGACAGCGTTCCCTGTTCCAGGCTGTACTTGGCTTGGGTGGGGAACTGCTGACCAGGACTGAGGATATCGTGCGGCGGTGGAAGGAACACTTTGAGGATCTCCTGAATCCACCCATCATATCCATCTTTTAGGAGGCAGAGTCTGAAGACTTGGGGGAAGACAAGTCCGTTACCATGGCAGAGGTCACCAAGGTAGTCAAAAAGCTCCTTGGTGGCAGTGTGCCAGGGGTGGATGAGATTCGCCCTGAGATGCTGAAGGCTCTGGATGTTGTGGGGCTGTCATGATTGACATGTCTCTTCAACATTGCATGGAAGACTGGGACAACTCCTGTGGAGTGGCAGCCAGGGTGGTGGTTCCCATTTTTAAAAAGGGGGACTGGAGAGTGTGTTCTATCATGGGATCACACTTCTCGCCCTCCCTGGGAAAGTTTACTCCAGGGTGTTGGAAGGGAGGCTCCAATCGATTGTTGAACCTCAGATTCAAGAGGACCAGTGTGACTTTCATCCTGGGCGTGGAACATTGGACCAGATCTTTACCCTTGCAGAGTTGAGGGAGTCATGGGAGTTTGCCTCTACATGTGTTTTTTAGACTTAGTGCTGCAGGAGTATGGTGTCTGGGTTGGTACTAAGAGCAATCCAGTTCCTTTATAACCAAAGCAGGAGCTGTGTTCACATACTTGGCACAAAGTCAAGCTTGTTCTCAGTGCATGTTGTACTCCACCAGGGTTGTCCCTCATCTCTGATCCTGTTTGTAATGTTTATGGACAGGATCTCAAAGTTCCAGAGAGGAGGGGGTCTGGTTTGAGAACCACAGGGTCTCATCTCTGCTGTATGCAGATGATGTGGTTCTGTTGATGTCTTCAGGCCAAGACCTTCAGCGTGCACTGGGACGGTTCACAGTCGAGTGTGAAGCGCCTGGGATGAAGGTCAGTTACTCTAAGTCTGAGGCCATGGTTCTCAACCGGAAAAGGGTGGAATGCCCCCTCCGGGTTGGGGGAGAGTCTCTGCCTCAAGTGGAGGATTTTAAGTATCTGGGTGTCTTGTTCACGAGTGATGGTAGGATGGAGCGGAAGATGGATCGACGGATTGGGGCCTCGTCCTCAGTAATGAGGGCGTTACTTAGGGCAGTCGTGATGAAGAAAGAGCTGAGTCAAAAGGCAAATCTCTCGATTTACTGGTCTGTCTTCATTCCAACCCTCACCTATGGTCATGAGGGGTGGACATAACTGAAAGAACGAGATCCTGGATACAAGCAGCTGAAATGAGCTTCCTTCGTAGGGTGGCTGGGATCAGCCTTAGCGATAGGGTGAGGAACTCCAAAATTCGGGGGGAGCTCGGTGTAGAGCCACTGCTCCTCCACATCAAGAGGAATCAGCTGAGGTGGTTTGGGCAGCTGATTAGGATGCCTCCTGTATGCCTCCCTTCAGTGGTGCACGTCTCATTGGTAGGAGGCCCTGGGGAAGACCCAGGACTTGCTGGAGGGATTATGTATCCTCTGGCCTGGGAATGTCTCGGGATCCAACAGGACCCACTAGAAGGTGTCGCTGGGGAGAGGGACGTATGGGTTTCTCTCCTGGACCTATTGCCTCCATGACCCAACTATTGATAAGTAGAAGAAGATGGAGATGGCAATTGAGACCCTGAGATTTAAATACCCTGAGATTACACTACACAGAGATTAAAAACTACAAGACTTAACTACACAGTGGTTAAACTACACTGAGATTAAAGTATTCAGAGATTAATCCATGCTGAGATTAAAGAAACTACAGAGATTATGGAAACTACGCTGAGATTAAGATACCCTGAGATTAAATATCAATAAAGACAGTCCTAAAAACACACTTTTTCACTCAAGCATTTAGCTAACCATTTCACTACTGCCAGCCTATCTCCACTGTGAGTGCTCGTCAATCTGTGTTTTCTTTACTAGTGAATTTACACCATATTTTTCTCTCCTGCATTCATTATGTTTTTGTATATTGTATATTTTGCCTTGCATTGACCTTGTGTTTGATTTACAATTTTAGAAATTAATTTCTCGATTTGACGTTTCAAATTTTCGTTGCTTATGTTTATGTTTTTCTGTTTCATTTAATTCTTTCCACCATTTTTATACTGTTAATAATTGTACAGCACCTTGGGAATATATTTCTGTGAAAGGCGCTTCATAAGAAAAACTTTACTTACTTACTTACTAAAGTTTAATCTCAGTTTATTTTCCTTCATCCCAATGTAGTTTAATCGTAGTGTAGTTTCTTTAATTTCAGTGTAGTTTCTTTAATCTCGGTAGTTTAATCTCATGGTAGTTTTTTAATCTCAGTGTAGTTTCTTTAATCTCGGTGTAGTTTAATCTCTGTATAGTTTAATCTCAGTGTAGTTGTTTTAATCTCAGCGTAGTTTAATCTCTGTGTAATTTAATCTCAGTGTAGTTTATTTAATGTCAGCATAGTGTCTTCAACCTGGGCCTTACGTGGACAGGACTCTGGTCCATCCAAGGGACACATAACGAGACAAACATCGACGTTCAGGGACAATTAAAAGTTGCCTTCATACCTAACATGTTTTTGGTAGAAACATGGAGAAGTGACCACATCTTGATGTTAACTGTATGTTTTCTGATTAGGTGTTTGTGTGTGTGTGTGTGTTCATGTGGTTTGAGTTTAAAGGAAGCAGCTGGCAGTATTCAGAGGGAAAAGGAAAACCACAAACCTGCAGTTAGAACCTGCCTTCAGTCTTTCAACACTCCGGTAAAAACCAGAGTCTTTGCTCCGAATCTTAACATTTAAATTTCTTCAGCTTAATTTTCATAATTTTAATTTAAACCTGAAATAAAACCATAAAGTGACAAACATGTTGATTTGTTGCAGATGGAACATGTTGTTTTCAGAGTTTGAGCTAATTATGAAACTGATTTAATTGATTTTAATGTTTAAATGTTTTTTTTTCCTGAACTCACGGCTTCATGTTTAAGTAAAAAAGTTGGTTTAAATAACAGAACAAAAAAACAAAGAATTAAATTTAACTAAACAGCCCTACAGTCATCGGGATGAGACAATATTCATGGAGGAGTCTCGAGATATCAACTGACTGATTCATCCACAACAGGTAAGATGATAATTATTCATAATATTTTGTTTCTGTTTCATTTTACAGAAGAAACCTTGAAGTCGGAGCACACTTCTTTATCAGATTTAAAGTTGTTTCTTTGTTTCAGATAAGTAAAAGATTTATTTCAGAACGTTTTAACTTCCGGTAGTTTTCCTGCTCAGCCATGCAAATCCTGACGTGGTTATCCATCAGGAAGATCAAAGCTGAAAGTTCAAAATTCAAATGAGTCCTCCTCTTCCTCTGAGGCTGGACTCAGGTGAGTCTGACTTCCACAGGTAAGTCTATCCAGATGTTGGTTTGTCTCAGAGAAGAATCAAAGACTGAGGAACTGACAGCTGGAGAGGATCAAACAAAACTATTTATGATTTACCTCCTCAGACAGTCTGCTGACCTGAAACATCAGAATCAGGTTTCACTGGATCAACTCCAAAAATCACAGATCAACAGCTTAACAGACAGGCTGTTCACATGTTCCTCTGTACACATGTTCCTCTGTACACATGTTCCTCTGTACACATGTTCTCTAATTTCCTCTGTTCACATGTTCCACTGTACACATGTTCTCTGATAGGTTCCTCTGTACACATGTTCCACTGTACACATGTTCTCTGATAGGTTCCTCTGTACACATGTTCTCTGATAGGTTCCTCTGTACACATGTTCTCTGATAGGTTCCACTGTACACATATTCCTCTGTACACATGCTCCCTGATAGGTTCCACTGTACACATGTTCTCTGGTAGGTTCCACTGTACACATGTTCCTCTGTACACATGTTCTCTGATATGTTCCACTGTACACATGTTCCCTGATATGTTCTTCTGTACATATGTTCTCTGATAGGTTCCACTGTACACATGTTCCCTGATAGGTTCCACTGTACACATGTTCCCTGATAGGTTCCACTGTACACATGTTCCTCTGTACACATGTTCTCTGATAGGTTCCACTGTACACATGTTCCTCTGATAGGTTCCACTGTACACATGTTCCCTGATAGGTTCCACTGTACACATGTTCCCTGATATGTTCCTCTGTACACATGTTCCCTGATAGGTTCCACTGTACACATGTTCCCTGAGAGGTTCCACTGTACACATGTTCCCTGAGAGGTTCCACTGTACACATGTTCCCTGAG
>NW_013952581.1:439574-444556 GCF_001266775.1 Austrofundulus limnaeus | reverse complement strand
CACTGTACACATGTTCCTGTACACATGTTCCTCTGTACACATGTTCTCTGATAGGTTCCACTGTACACATGTTCCTGTACACATGTTCCTCTGTACACATGTTCTCTGATAGGTTCCACTGTACACATGTTCCTCCACACATGTTCCTCTGTACACATGTTCTCTGATAAATTCCACTGTACACATGTTCTCTGATAGGTTCCACTGTACACATGTTCTTCTGTACACATGTTCCTCTGTACACATGTTCCGTGATAAGTTCCTCTGTACATATGTTCCCTGATATGTTCCTTTCCTGATAGATTCCACTGTACACATGTTCTTCGGTACACATGTTCCTCTGTACACATGTTCCGTGAAAATTTCCTCTGTACATATGTTCCCTGATAGGTTCCACTGTACACATGTTCCTCTGTACACATGTTCAGTGATAAGTTCCTCTGTACACATGTTCAGTGATAATTTCCTCTTTACATATGTTCCCTGATATGTTCCTCTGTACATATGTTCCCTGATGTTGCTCTGTACACATGTTCCCCGATAGGTTCCTCTGTACACATGCTCCCCAATAGGTTCCTCTGTACACATGTTCCCCAATAGGTTCCTCTGTACACATGTTCCCCAATAGTTTCCTCTGTACGCATGTTTCCCAATAGGTTCCTCTGTACACATGTTCCCTGATATGTTCCTCAGTACACATGTTCCCTGATAGGTTCCACTGTACACATGTTTATCTGTACACATGTTCCCTGATAGGTTCCACTGTGCACATGTTCATCTGTACACATGTTCCCTGATAGGTTCCTCTGTACATACAGTATGTTCCCTGATGTTGCTCTGTACACATGTTCCCCAATAGGTTCCTCTGTACACATGTTCCCCAATAGGTTCCTCTGTACACATGTTCCCCAATAGTTTCCTCTGTACACATGTTTCCCAATAGGTTCCTCTGTACGCATGTTTCCCAATAGGTTCCTCTGTACACATGTTCCCTGATATGTTCCTCTGTACACATGTTCCCTGATAGGTTCCACTGTACACATATTCATCTGTACACACGTTCCCTGATAGGTTCCTCTGTACGCATGTTTCCCAATAGGTTCCTCTGTACGCATGTTCCTTGATAAGTTCCTCTCTACATAAAATGTTCCTCTGTACATACGTTCCCTGATATGTTCCTCTGTACATACAGTATGTTCCCTGATGTTGCTCTGTACACATGTTCCCCGATAGGTTCCTCTGTACACAGGTTCACCGATAGGTTCATCTGTACACATATTCCCCGATAGGTTCCACTGTACACATATTCCCTGATAGTTTCCTCTGTACACATGTTCCCCGTTACGTTCCTCTGTACACAGGTTCCTCGATAGGTTCCTCTGTACACACGTTCCCCGTTACGTTCCTCTATACACAGGTTCCTCGATAGGTTCCTCTGTACACATGTTCCTCGATAGGTTCCTCTGTACACATGTTCCCCGATAGGTTAATCTGTACACTTGTTCCCCGATAGGTTACTCTGTACACAGGTTCCCCGTTACGTTCCTCTGTACACAGGTTCCTCGATAGGTTCCTCTGTACACATGTTCCTCGATAGGTTCGTCTGTACACTTGTTCCCCGATAGGTTACTCTGTACACAGGTTCCCCGATAGGTTGCTCTGTACACTTGTTCCCTGATAGGTTACTCTGTAGACATGTTCCCCGATAGGTTACTCTGTACACTTGTTCCCCGATAGGTTACTCTGTACACAGGTTCCCCCGATAGGTTGCTCTGTACACATGTTCCCCGATAGGTTCCTCTGTACACATGTTCCCCGATAGGTTACTCTGTACACTTGTTCCCCGATAGGTTCCTCTGTACACATGTTCCCTGTTAGTTTTCCTCTGTACACATGTTCCCCGATAGGTTCCTCTGTACACATGTTCCCCGATAGGTTCCTCTGTACACATGTTCCCCGATAGGTTCCTCTGTACACATGTGCCCCGATAGGTTCCTCTGTACACAGGTTCCCCGATAGGTTCCTCTGTACACTTGTTCCCCGATAGGTTCCTCTGTACACATGTTCCCGGATAGGTTCCTCTGTACACAGGTTCCCTGGTAGGTTTCCTGGTACCCGTGTTCTCACAGAACTAATAATAACAATCATAAATGATGCTTGACTTCTCCATCAAATGTCTTTTAAAACAAAAGAAAAAAAATTCTGCACTGCAGGCGTTATAATGATAAATAATTCAGGGAACTATCAGGGAACATGGAGATGACCCATCAGACATTCTGAGTGTTTTTCTCACCAAATCTCTGATTTATTTCCCCAGTTTAATTCAGTTTTCATCCTCCTGAGCTGCTGGAAACATTTGTGGAGCAACATGAACGTTGTTTACCATACACTAATGTTTTCTGGTGCGAAGTTCATGGTAAAAAAAAAACAAACAGTTGAACTGTATCTATAAGGAGAGCAGCCAGAATAAAATAAAATAAACTGAAGTCTCCAGGTTTTATTTTTAGGAGAATAAATAAGATTCATTTTAAGCATTTTAAATATTTACTGGATCAAACCACGAAACTCCTCTGCGCTGAACTTTATTTAAGTCTGTCAAAATAAAGTTTTTCCACGCCTTTGATTTATTTACAGTCCAGTTTGTGTCGAACCGAACCGGTCTTTAACCCCGCCTCCGCCGGAGCTGAGTCCGGGTGAGTGAAAGGAGCGGACCCTGGCAGGGAGCTGCTCTTCCTCCTCCTCCTCCTCCTCCTCCTCTTCCTCAGACTTTCTGCTCCTCACCGAGACTCCGTTTGGATCTGAAGAGTCTGAACCCATCAGCGGAACCGAAATAAAAAGTTTTTGTGACAAAAATGATCCTGAGGAAGAATCAGCTGCTCCTCTGAGGACATGTGAGTTCAAAACTTTCTTTATTCTGTAAAAACGGAACTTTCATCTGATGAAGATGAGGTTTAATCTGATGAAGTTTTTTTAAGGGATGAATTAGTGAAGGTTTTAGCTGCTACATGAGCAGAACTTTAGCTGCTGTTTGTTTCTGCAGCTTTTTTTTTGTAAAGTTTTTAGAGATGAAGTCAGTTTTTAATGAATCTGAACCAGTTCAAAGACAAAGTTTTGCGGATTTAATCTGGACTCAAACCGGAACCCAGGAGGTTCTGAAGTGTTTCTGGATTAAAAAGATTTAAAAAGAGAATTATTTTTGTGTTTTAAAGATGAAACCATCTGTTTGTTTTATGTCATTTAAAAATGTTTGATCAACGACTCCTTTAAAACAGCTTGATCAAAAACTCATTTAAAACTGTTCAAAGACTCGTTTAAAACTGTTCGATCAAACACTCATTTAAAACTGTTCGATCAACGACTCATTTAAAAATGTTTGATCAACGACTCCTTTAAAACAGCTTGATCAAAAACTCATTTAAAACTGTTCAAAGACTCGTTTAAAACTGTTCGATCAAACACTCATTTAAAACTGTTCGATCAACGACTCATTTAAAAATGTTTGATCTGAATTTGTTCTGGTTTTATTTTCTGCTTTAAAAATAATTAAAAATGTTTAAAATGAGAAAAAAAATCTTTGAAATCTTCCATCTGAACCAGAGTTTGTTTAAAAAAAAAAAAAAAAGCTCAGTTTTCTGTTTAAAGTCTGGTTCTGAACCAAACAGGACCCTCGGTGCTGTTTTGTTGGGGGTTCTGTTGTCAGAACTGTTCTGATGGAGACACAGACTTTTTATCTTCATTTATCTCAGAGTTTAGGGAAGAACCCAAATTTTAAAAGTTTCATTTAAATTTAAAAATTAAGAGTGACCCAGCTATTAAAAGAGGTAATTTTAACTGAATGAAGCTGAAGTCTCCAGGAAGTAGTCTGATCCTTGCTGCTGCTCAGGTTTCTGCAGGTTCTGAATCTGAGGAGAAACTAAAATAAAAACAGGACAGATTTTATTCTTTCATGTTGTGTTTGAAGTGACAACAGAACCGCTTTTCTTCTGTTGATCCTCCAAACGTTGGCTCAGCTTCAGGACCAGTTCCCAGTTTTCAGGTTCTGATGTGGAATCAGAACCAACAGCTCTTGATAACCGGTTCTAGCTCGGTCCAGGAGTTCATGTTTTTTTTTTAAATTTATTTATTGTGATTTCAATAAAATCGGAGTTTCTTCAGCTTCTGATGGAACCAAGAACAGAACCTTGTTTGGGCCGGTTCCATGGGTTCCACCTCTGAGAAACAAACTTTCAAATGTTTTAATCCCTCAGATTAATCCTAACGTCTGAGGCTGGTTCTGATCCAAGCTCAGAGACAAGTTTCTTCATCTCTTTAATAATTCCATGTTTTCTAAAAAAAATATCACTCGGGTGTTAAATGTAACCAGAACCGTTCGTTTTTTTCTTAACAAAAGTTCTGCAGAACCTCAGTGAAAATAGTCGCTGTGCTGAATCCTGCAGGATGTTGGTCTAGGACCAGGACTGGACCCTGCTGGTCTCTGAACCAGTTTTTATTGTTTTGTTTGCTCAGAATCTGGTGTTTGGGCTCAGAACTATTAGTTCTAATAAAACAGGTGACATTAAATCAGTTAAAAATAAAAATAATAAAGCTTGATTCTTTAAACCATCAGCAGAGTTTCAGACAAAAGGTTGCTTTTGGCTTGTGGGCCCAAATTGGCCCGCCAAGCCATTGGATTTGGCCCACCGCAGTTGTCCTACTGTGTAATCTCCCATCCTATGTAGAAACACTATACTTCCACTTAGTCATTCCAACCATTGATCCAACTCAGAACCTGTAGTGCAGATGGTCTTAACTCATGGTACTTAATTTAACTTTGCATTATATTAAGATTAATCATAAAATACAAGTAAATACAAGAGACATTTAGATTAGAATAAAGCATGCATCTATATTTGCACACTTTATAAGATTACAAACGCTAAATATTTATAATTTCTGAAAAGTCCCATGAGCCTTTGCTGCTCGAGCAAACGTCAGATTTCTCC
>NW_013952581.1:430331-439524 GCF_001266775.1 Austrofundulus limnaeus | reverse complement strand
AAATAAATGTGGGTGACCACACTTGCTGCTAGTTTAATCATAAAAAAACAACAGCTTTATTTAAGAAGTATTTGCATTATTGCATTTGGGCCAAAGCCCTTTGTCAGTTTCATCATAAATCTTCTTTTGAATGAGTTTTTCTTTTGGCTGTGAAGCACTGTGAACAGGAAGCAGTGTGAACAGGAAGCAGTGTGAACAGAAAACCTTGTGAACAGACAGCAGTGTTAACAGGAAGCAGTGTGAACAGACAGTCGTGTGAACAGGAAGCAGTGTGAACAGGAAGCAGTGTGAACAGAAAACCTTGTGAACAGACAGCAGTGTTAACGGGAAGCAGTGTAAACAGGAAGAAGTTTGAACTGAAAGCCTTGTTGACAGTAAGCAGTGTGAACAGAAAGCCTTGTGAACAAACTGCAGTGTGAACAGGAAGCAATGTGAACAGATAGCAATGTTAACAGACAACTTGTGAACAGACAGCAGTGTGTACAAACAGCAGTGTGAACAGACAGCAGTGTGAACAGGAAGCAGTGTAAAATGAAGCAGTGTAAATAGACAGCTGTGTGAACAGACAACATTGTGAACCTACAGCAGTTTGTATAAACAGCAGTGTGAACAGACAGTTGTGTGAACAGGAAGCCTTGTGAACCTACAGCAGTGTGTACAAACAGCAGTGTGAACAGGAAGCAGTGTGAACAAGAAGCAGTGTAAACAGACAGCTGTGTAAACAGACAGCTGTGTAAACAGACAGCTGTGTGAACAGACAGCTGTGTAAACAGACAGCTGTGTGAACAGAAAGCAGTGTGAACAGGAAGCAGTGTGAACAGGAAGCAGTGTGAACAGACAGTCGTGTGAACAGGAAGCAGTGTGAACAGACAGTCGTGTGAACAGGAAGCAGTGTGAACAGACAGTCGTGTGAACAGGAAGCAGTGTGAACAGACAGCAGTGTGAAGAGAAAGGCTTGTGAAAAGGAGGCAGTGTGAACAGAAAGCCTTGTGAAAAGGAAGCAGTGTGAACAGAAAGCCTTGTGAAAAGGAAGCATTGTGAACAGACAGCAGTGTGAACAGACAACAATGTGAACAAAAAGCCTTGTGAACAGACAGCAGTGTGAACAGGAAGCCTTGTGACCAGAAAGCCTTGTGAACAGACTGCAGTGTGAACAGGAAGCAGTGTAAACATTCATCACTGTAAACAGACAGCCTTGTGAACAGGAAGCAGTGTAAACATTCAGCACTGTGAACAGACAGCCTAGTGAACAGGAAGCAGTGTAAACATTCAGCACTGTGAACAGACAGCCTAGTGAACAGGAAGCAGTGTAAACATACAGCAGTGTGAACAGACAGCCTTGTGAACAGGAAGCAGTGTAAACATACAGCAGTGTGAACAGAAAGTCTTGTGTACTGACAGCAGTGTGAACAGACAGCAGTGTAAACAGAAAGTCTTGTGAACATTAAGCAGTGTAAACAATAAGCAGTGTACAAAAGAAGCATTGTGAACAGACAGCAGTGTAAATAGACATTAGTGTGAACAGAAAGTCTTGTGAACTGATGGCAATGTGAACAGACAGCCTTGTGAACAGACAGCAGTGCAAACAGAAAGCCTTGTGAAAATGAAGCAGTGTGAACAGAAAGCCTTGTGAACATTAAGCAGTGTAAACAATAAGCAGTGTAAACAGGAAACAGTGTAAAAAAGAAGCAGTGTGAACAGGCAGCAGTGTGAACAGGCAGCAGTGTGAACAAGAAGCAGTGTAAACAGACAGTAGTGTGAACAGACAGCAGTGTGAACATGAAGCAGTGTAAACAGACAGTAGTGTGAACAGACAGCAGTGTGAACATGAAGCAGTGTAAACAGACAGCAGTGTGAACAGACAGCAGTGTGAACATGAAGCAGTGTGAACAGACAGTAGTGTGAACAGACAGCAGTGTGAACATGAAGCAGTGTAAACAGACAGCAGTGTCAACAAGAAGCAGTGTGAACAAGAAGCAGTGTGAACAGACATCAGTGTGAACAGACAGCAGTGTGAAAAGACAACAGTGTGAACAAAAAGTCTTGTGAACAGACAACATCGTGAACAGACAGCAGTGTAAACAGACAGCAGTGTAAACAGACAGCAGTGTGAACAGACAGCAGTGTGAACAGACAGCAGTGTAAACAGACAGCAGTGTGAACAGGAAGCAGTGTGAACATGAAGCAGTGTGAACATGAAGCAGTGTAAACAGACAGCAGTGTAAACATGAAGCAGTGTGAACATGAAGCAGTGTGAACAAGAAGCAGTGTAAACAGACAGCAGTGTAAACAGACAGCAGTGTGAACATGAAGCAGTGTGAACATGAAGCAGTGTGAACATGAAGCAGTGTGAACAAGAAGCAGTGTGAACAGACAGCAGTGTGAACAGACAGCAGTGTGAACATGAAGCAGTGTTAACAGGAAGCAGTGTGAACAGACAGCAGTGTGAACAGGAAGCAGTGTGAACAGACAGCAGTGTGAACAAAGACATAAATGAAACTTCATATTCAGCTGATTCAAGCTGAGTGAAATAAACGTGTTTCTTTATGTTACCGTTGGTTCTGACTGGATCTGTGCTGAAGCTGAACGAATGTCTGTGAGGAGGCGGGGGCTCAGAACTCCTCTCTGACCTCGCTCTGCTCCTCATCTCCATCCTGCAGAGGGGGGCTGGCTTCGACAAAGAGACAAGTTTTCTTTAATGTCAGGAGCTGCATGAATTTACAGCTTCAGTCCAGTTCTCTGTTCATGAACTGCACAAACTTTCAATTTGATAAATATTAAACCATAACTGAGCTGAAGAACTGATCTGGTGGTCCCGGGTTCAGGAGGTCCCACCCAAGACATGAAATCATTGAAACAAAAGCAGAAAAACCTGATAGAACTGAGCAAGGTGGAACCTGTTCAGAACCCTGCTGAGGAGCTAAACGAACAAAAACAAAAGCTGAATCTTAAAGCTAAAATCAGCACAATGCCAGCTTAAAGCTAAAACTTTATAAAGTTTAGCAGAGGTGCCACCAAAGGGGGGTCAAAACAACTGGCTGCGCTTTCAATGGCCCCCTTGGACAGATAGTTTTAATCATTTGAGCTTTTTAAGTTTCGTAAAAATCTCTTCAAACCAAAAACCAACTCTGGTTTTATTTTATGAGTTAAAAATAAAACTTCAAATGTTGAATAAGGACAGCTGATCTAAAACCATCAGTTTACTTACTGATGGTTTTAGACCCCAGATTAAAGTTATGAGAGAACAAAGATGAAGAATCAAACTGATGTGTGGAGGGAGGGTCTAAGGTTTGAGCTGAAGGTAAAAACCTGAAAGTTTTTTTTTCTCTGAACTCAAACCTGTAAAAAAATTAAATAAAAAAATAAAGTCTTCATATCGTCTCTTTGAGACAAACGTTCTCCTCGTGTTTCAATTCTTCTTCAGAGTTAAACGTCTTCTTTTCAGGTTGACGCCTGAAAATAATCATCATCACCTGAGGGAGCGTTCTGATTGGCTCCTGAGGGAACCCTGAGCCAGGTGGATCAGAGATCCCTGGTCCCTTATTTATTCTGGCCTTCTTATAAAAACACTTCAGAGTCAGAAAACAGAAATCTGTTTCCAGCAGGGTCCAGAGCTACTGGTCTACACCGAGACCAGAACCAAAGGTCTACACGGAGACCAGAACCAAAGGTCTACACGGAGACCAGAGGAAGGAAAACAGTTTTTAAGGGTGTATCCCACCAGGAACATCCTTTGGTCCACTTGTTTGGTCCGGACCAAATAGCTGACTTAATTTTTTTCCTTTGGTGTGGTTTGCATTCACATTGTTCTTTTTACAAGCGGACTGTAATTTATAAACAAAGCCACGCAGGTGATGGTCATTGCTTCCATTGGACAGAAATGATGGGGGCGGGACAGAGAGTAGACCCAGAAATAAAGATGCCGTTAATACAACTGACTATTAAGAATATCAAGAGCAGCTCATTCAGTGGTGCTTTCACAATAATATACTTCTTATATTTGGGACATGATGTGAAATGTGTGCCACAGCCTAAAGGAGACATGATGCACCATGTTCCCTGACCCACAGCGGCTCATTGTTCGTAGAGCAGTGTTAGCATTAGCAACACTGGAGAGCTAATGTTGCTTAGCAATGGTGTTTAGTGAAGTCCAAAAAGGCCGGTCTATATTCACACCTGAAGTGAACCACACCAGAGTTCGTTTGGAAGTGGACCAAGACCACCTCAAAAACAGGTCTTGTTCCGGTTGGTTGATCCACACCAGGGTCCTCATGAGTGTTTTCACACCCACATAAAAGTTCTAGACCAATGGGGGAAATGAACTCTGGTCCATTTAAGGCGACCCAAACGTGTCGGGTGTGAACACACCCTAAAATAAATAGTTTGACAGAATGTCCCTCTGACTTTGTGTTGGGTATGAGTCTCAGCAACTACCACAGAGATTAGAGTAATTTTAGTGATTGAGTTGTAGATGAGACAATGATCTGTTCTGGAATATTTTGCTTCTGGTCTAAAGCTCAGAATCTTTAGAAAACTTAAAAACTTCAAGAAGCATAGAACCTTTAAAGGTTCTGGATGTTTAACTCAGATCATCTAAAGGTTCTGAATATTTACCTTGGATCCTTTAAGGGTCCATCCATCCGTCCATTATCTATACACGCTTATTCCTTTCAGGGTTGCGTGGGTCACTGGTGCCCATATCCAGCAGTCACAGTGCAAAGGGCGGACCTTTAAGGGTCCTGAATCATTAACTCATATCATCTAAAGATTCTGAATATTTTACTCACGTCATCTAAAGATTCGGAATCGTTAACTCGGATCCATTAAAGGTTCTGAATCTTTAACTCAGATCATCTAAATGTTCTAGATCTTTAACTCAGATCCTCTAACGGTTCTGAATCTTTAACTCAGATCATCTAACGGTTCTGATTCTTTAACTCAGATCATCTAAATGTTCTGGATCTTTAACTCAGATCATCTAAATGTTCTGGATCTTTAACTCAGATCTTGTTTTACAGGGGTTCTGGTTTTGCCAATGGAGGTGGAAGGTGGAGGTTCCGTCACGTCGTCTTGTTGGTTTTCTTGTGGATTTCTGTGGACCGGACCGGTAGGATCTGAGTCTTCTCCTATATTTAAACTCATTTTGTGTTTTGTTCCTAAAGAGTTTCTTGTGCAGGTGGATTTAGTCTTTATTTTAGTTCTAATATTGACCGGAAACAAAGAGAACCTTTGTTCTCTTTCTGCTGACAAACAACTCAGCTAAAGTCTGTTAAAAAGCTCAAATTTAATTTTTCTGCTCCCCTGAAACTGACATAAAAAGGCTAAAGTCAAACTTTTAAAGTGAACCTGTAATTTTGTTTGAGTTTGGAGAAAAACAGTTTGTTTGTTTCGAGGCGAGGCTCGTTGCGTAACACGAAGGCGTGATGTTGTGGCGAGGAAAAAACAACACGCCTCCCTCCCTCCGCCGGCCGACAGCCTTACAAACGACTTGCCACAGAAATTAATCTGAATTAGTTTTTCATTTCCTGTAAACCACAGCGAGAGAAACAAACTGGAAAACAAAATCCTCCGTGACCAGAGGGACTCCATGAATCTGAATCAATTTAATGTTTGTTTCGTCCTGAAACTCTGTCCGACACACAAAATCATCCTTAAAAAATAAAACACAAATCATTTTTAAACTAAAACCTAAGTTTTCCAACAAAACTCTTACTTTGAAATGATGAAAACTTGCAGTTAACGTTTCAACTCGTTTCCTCAAACATTTAGCGTTGATTTTTCTTTCATTACCCATGATGCACCACTGACAGAAACATCCAACCACAGTGCAGTTGATGCTCATCGTGGCTGCCCGATTCGTACCGGAAGCACGATCCGTACTGTCCTGGAAACATTGTTTTTAGCATGTAGCATTTCGCTAAACCAATGACAGAATTCATTGGATTTCAGTCTTTCATTCATCACCTGCAATATTTCATAGAAAAGGCAACGTTTGCAACAGCTGTGGATTTTTATTCCAAGAAAAAATAAATAAAACTAAGATAAAATGAGTTATAACATGATTGTCTAAAAAGTAAATATGTGCACATTGCAAATCTATATTTTATTAATCAAAATATATTCAATATTAAAACTGTTTTCAGAATATAATGTAAAACACCTTTATAATTAAGTGTAGAAATAAATATTTTCAGTATTTTTTCCTAAACGGAGCACAATCCAGATGAGCTGACAGTACAGATCGTGTTACGGGGAAGGATCGGGCAGCCACACTCATGATTCATGCCGCCATCTTGGTAGGTGCTATTTGTCTTTAATTGGAACCATCTTGGCATAAGTATCAGAGACCACAGCTAGCCTTGACTAAGGAGCAAGATATTTTACTAACAGTTGTTTTAATTATTAGAACCTGCTTTGTAAACAGTGAAGTGTTGATGTATTTATTTCAGTAAATATTTATAATAAAAGTGAACTAATGTTTAACCAAACAGGAGCTCAGGTTATGTCTAAATACTAAAGTTCATTCACAAAAGACTAAAAAATTTCTGAATTATGAGGAAACAGTTTAAGTTATTAAAGGAAAATTTAGTCCAGACTCAGGTACCTGAGCTCTGATTGGACAATTGTAGCACCTAGCAAGATGGCCGCCACAACCTGAGGAGTTCTGTTCACATTACAGAGAAAATACCTCAAATAATGTCAGCCTGCCTGAAGATGTTGACACAACTTTCTGTCTCTGGTTTGATTGAAAGCATTTTTATGAAATTTAACTCATTTTAACACAAAAATTAAAAAACCAGGATAAAGTGACGAAGAAAAGAAAACTTTTGAGGACACAAAGTGATTGGTGGATTGGGGGAAGAAAGCTGCTAGGTTAAAAGAAAGAGCTTTAAAAAATTGTGTGTCATGTTTTATATGTTTCTGTCATGATTTATTTGTACAAGATTTTCCTGTCTGTCTTGTTATTTCTGTTTTCTTGCTGTGGAGGAAAATGTTTCATTTTAAACTGAATAGAAATGAAAACTTGATGGAAACTGGTACGGGACGTTTTCCTATGACAGCTGGGTTTTGACATGATTTACATCTTTCATCCGTCACGTTTCTCTCTCTCTCCTTCCATCATGTCATCTGTTTGTTCTCTCACATTTTCCATCTCTGAGCCTCGAGCACGTTTTCATTAACAAACTGCTGCTTTCATCAAATCCATCAGATCTGTTTCCATCTGGACCTGATCCCAGATCCAGGTCCTGGTTCTGATTCAGCCTAAAACACAGAACATCACCATCCATCCGTCCATCTGTCCATTTTCCATCCATCCATCCATCCATCTGTCCATTTTCCATCCATCTGTCCATTTTCCATCCATCCATGCGTCCATTTTCCATCCATCATCCATCCATTCCTCCATCAATTTACCATCCATCCATCTATCCATTTTCCATCCATCTATCCATCCATCCTTCTATCCATCATCCATCCATTCCTCCATCCATTTACCATCCATCCATCCATCCATTTTCCATCCATCCATCCATCCATCCACCATCCATCCATCCATCATCCATCCATTCCTCCATCCATTTTCCATCCATCCATCCATCTATCCATCATCCATCCATCCATCCATCCATCATCCATCCATCCATCTGTCCATTTACGATCCATCCATCATCCATCCATCCATCTGTCCATTTACGATCCATCCATCGTCCATTCATCCATTTACCATCCATCCATCCATCCATCCGTTCACCATCCATCTATCCATCATCCATCCATCCATTCACCATCTATCCATCATCCATCCATCTATCTGTCCATTTACCATCCATCCATCCATCCATCCATGAATCAGGTTGTCTTGGCTGTTGTAAAAGCTAAAGTAGAAGATCTCAGCTGTTATAAAAGCTAAAGTAGAAGATCTCAGCTGTTATAAAAGCTAAAGTAGAAGATCTNTAAAAGCTAAAGTAGAAGATCTCAGCTGTTATAAAAGCTAAAGTAGAAGATCTCAGCTGTTATAAAAGCTAAAGTAGAAGATCTTGGCTATATTACTGACTGTGCCATCCTTGTGCTTTCAGACCTAATAGCTGTTTTTGAAACTGTGGGCCATGACATTCTGTTATCTCGGCTGGACCAGTGGGTGGGAATCAAGGGTGTTTCCTTGAATGGGTTCAGGTCCTACCTATCCAATCGAACTTTATGTGTTAGTCTTGAGGGGTCAGTGTCCTCCTCTTCTCCTCTTTTGTGTGGAGTCCCTCAAGGCTCAATTTTAGGCCCGCTTTTGTTTTCTCTGTATCTGCTACCACTCGGTTCTATTCTCAGAAAGCATGGTATTTCATTTCATTGTTACGCAGACGACAGCCAGATCTATGTCCCTCTCAGAAAGTCAAATTCACATGCAATAGACTCACTTCTTATGTGTCTTGAGGATCTGAAGGACTGGATGACACAAAATCTTTTGAGTTTTAATGAAGCCAAGACTGAGGTTATGGTTTTTGGAGGTACTGTTGGCCACTCCCCTATAGATATAGGTTCCTTGACTCAGTACAATAAATTGTTAGTGAGGAATTTGGGAGTTGAAATAAATCCTGAACTTAAATTAGATAACCACATTAGGTCAGTTGTCAGAAGGAGTTTTTATCATTTGAGGCAGCTAGCCAAAATAAAACCCATCATTTCAAGAAGATATTTTGAGACAGTAATTCATGCCTTTATCACCACCCAGCTGGATTACTGTAACACACTTTATCTGAGGGTCAGTGGGCCCTCTATTGCCCGACTGCAAGGAGTCCAACATGCTGCAGTGAGGCTTTTAACTGGCACACGTAAATATGAGCACATTTCTCCAATTTTAGCTTCACTCCACTGGCTGCCTGTGCTGTTTAGGATCAATTTTAAAATACTTTTATTTGTTTTTAAATCTTTGAATGGCCTTGCCACACTATACTTGTCTGATCTGCTGCACCTCTATTATCCCTCTCGATCCCTCAACTGCTCCTGGGGGGTCTCTAAAACCAGACTCAAACTCAAGGGGGATCGATCTTTTGCTGCAGCAGCTCCTAAACTTTGGAACGAGCTGCCTCTCCAACTCAGGCAGTCCTCTTCACTGGCTGTTTTTAAAACTCGTCTTAAAACCCACTTGTTTACTTTTGCTTTGGACGCTGTGTGAGGGGTTGTGTTGTCCATTTATACT